>NC_092818.1:172714212-172969212 GCF_023375885.2 Dermacentor andersoni
CTCCACGTATGTGTGCTTTTTGTTCTTTTCCGGGGGTTACTCTTAAGCTTAAAAAAGTAAACTTTTAAGAGTGCAATGATAAAAACACAAAGGCAGGGGATAACGCTTACTGCACATTAGTAAAGCTGATAAGCGAGGCGTTCTCGTTTTGCAAGGTTTTCAGACATGCGCAACAAATTGAAAGCCGCTCATACATGGCCTGGAGAGGCCTTTTCTTGCTCTTTCTTTGAAAAAAAGAACGAGGTCAATGGTTAGTCTTTTTAGCACATGAAAAAATAATTGCAGAACTGAAGAAATAAAAAAAAAGATATTGCGGCAGATTACTATCACTCATTGAGCCAGAGAGAACAATTGTTTTAATAAATGAAGGCTGTATACGACATGGGGTATGTGTTTTTTTATAGTGCCAATACGCAGTCGCTTTAGATTCTGCATTGCCCGTTCGCCGTGTCTGGTACACCTTGCATAGCTTTTCTTCTGACGAATAATAAATCATAGAGCTCAGCGAAAAAAATGCATTGATTTTGGATTAGAGGCTAATAAAAGAAAGCATTAATTATTTTTGTTTGGGGAATACTTTCCTGAAACCTGCACGAAATTAGCAGCATTCCGCCGGTTAGAACGCGTTCTAAGGACAGCATGTATCTTCTACGAACAGCAACACTCGGAAAGATTTTCGGCTGGTTATTTTTCTTTCAATATATGTGTATTCTGATTATAATCGGTGAAGATGTACATTTCGCACTGCATCAGAACCTTATATTCCTTCTTACCTCTCTTGTGACGTCTCTTCGCCCTCCAAGCAGCTGTACATTTCGGACGACGTTTCAACCTGAGGAGGTACTTATAGGCCTGGTCGGGCTTGCTTTATAGTGAGAAACTCGTCGTGTTTCTTGAACTACCACATGAAAATTAGCAGTCGTCACTTCTGTGAGGCTTCATATTTTTTTTCTTTATTTTTTTATGGGTATGCTTTACAAATGCAAAAATACTAGCCCCGCCATCACTGTTTAAAAAAGCGCACCGCTGGCTTCGGGAGACAGAGAGATAGAAAGAAAGGAAGGAAAGGCAGAGAAGTCTAGTAGCCACGCTTTTGGTTTGCTACCCTACACAGGGGAAGGGGATGTTAAGGAATAAAAAGAGGAAAAGGAAGGAAAGTGAACACGGTGGGTGTCGCTTCTTCCGTAGGTCCACATTGACATCAATGTTTTTTGCTGAGGTCTGTATAGGTCGGTATCTGAGGTAGAGGTATTGGTTCTTCGTATGGCTGGGTTAGTACTGGCGAAAATTCAGTGACTATAGAAGCTTATGATTTGCTATCTCACTGCCATATTCAGTAAGTCCGACTACGTGCTGGGGAACAAGAGCTATGAGGTGAAGCGCACCTGCCTTTGTAACGCAAAATTTTTTTCTCAATAAATTGGGAATTTATTATCAGTGCGCCCAGTTGAGAGAGATAGAGAAAGAGACAAAGTGGGAAAGAGAGAAAGAGAGAGGAATATAGGAAGGCCGGGATGTTAACCAGTCAAGAGTAGGGAGGGAGGCAGGGAGGGAGGGAGGCTAGCAAGGTAGGGATGTTAGCCAATGACGTGCCCGGTTGACCACCCTACACTTTGGGAGGGGGACAAGGTGAGCACAGAAGAGAGAAGAAAAATAATAGTTAAAAATAATAAAAATAATAGTAATAATAGTCGCAAAGGAATCTCCATGATCAAAAGCTTTCATACAATCCAGTGTCTTTCAAGAAGCACCGAAGGGCTTTTGTGGCCTTTTCCATGCAATAATGCATAGGCCATGGCGCAAGGAGAAATTCCTATTTTTTCTTACGGCAAAAAGCCACCAGTGACGAAAATTATTCCCGCGCCCCACGAAACCCACTGTCAATTTACTGGACATTACACCCCACAATGTAACTTAATTTCGTTTCTTACGTTATTTTTCTTGACATGATTGTTACCGTGCAGTTTTAAGCATCGCTTGCCTTTGAGCAAATCTCGCTTACATGCTGATATAGAAAGAAGCAAGGCAGTGATCCAAATCATAGGAGGAACATACAAAAGTATGACACCGCTCTCCCTAATTTCTTCTTTGCATATCAGCAGCAGATTAAAATTTCTCAGTGCAGCTAGAAGAAAATTTGCTCATAAGAACGTTAGACGTTTTCCATTCTCAGTGATAAAGTGGAAGGTTTTTTCTCTACTTTGAGAACTTCATGTTAGTACTATTCGTTGGCAAGTCCGACGATAACAGAAAAGAAAACGCGAAAGAAACGAGAAAAAAAAAGAATGAACGTATATAATTCGTTGGTGAAATTGGAGAGCAAGGTGCTCTAACCATTATTCACTTGATGGGACATGTGGAGAAAGCGCTTTTTCATACTATTATTATCTAAAAAGATAACCAGAGCGAGAAATTGACCGTTACTGGCTGCAGAAAAAAACGTTCAAGAACAAGCAAAACTCGAAATAAAGCTAGCTACTCTGATGGAGGAAGGATGAACAATAATACATAAATGATTTTGAACTTCGAAATTCGCCGCTTGCAGCTGGCACTGGCAAATGACTTCGCAGCTTGACGCGTTCGCAGACTTTGCAAGCTCGCATGTGATGTTTTCAACTCGACTGCTCAATCGTGGTGTCCCCTTTCGCTGACATTCCTACTCTCTGGGTCTTGAATTTTGCCATTTTTTCATTTGCACGTCAGCTGCCAAGAATGCCAAATTTTCTTGACTCGAGCCTTTGTTGACTCTATAAAGTTACAATTGGCAGCCTTTTTCTCTTTATGTTGCAGGAGTCATGTGGTGATGCACAGCGTTGTTCTTGCAAGGGTTTGCATTTTATGGTGTTATATTTCGAATTCCTATATGCTAGCGTTGTGCCTTGTCCCTGAGGTCCCGTAGTGCAACACACGTGTTCTACGTATTATACTATGACTGTATACGTGTCACAGTGTGGCAGATACATGTAAATTGCTTCTACAGATTTTATCGCAGTCCATGTTACATTTAGTGCCGTTTGAAATAAAATCACCCAGACTGGCATGACTATCCTATGGTTTCAGGCTACAGGGACATTACCTTTCAATTTGGAAATGTTCACCTATTTGCCGGCTACCGTGTTAAATATGTATGGGTATGTCCTTTAGGTATTCAGATATAGCAGACACTAATTGATTACCGCGGAATACTTCCCATTAATGCATATAAAATTACAATGAGCTCATGTATTTGTCATTTGTTGCGAATTTCGCGCGAATTTTAGAGATTGTGATAGCTCTGAAATGTGAGTAGCAGCATTGGTCGACTTCTTTTATCTAAGCAATCCTCGACTTAGTCAGTATGTAGTTTGTTGCTGTCCTTCTTTATGGAGATATGGCTGAACAATACTATAAACGGATTTGGAAGTGCACTTGCGTCTACATTTCTAATGGTTCCAACGGGTATTCTCAATAGGCAAGAAAAAATTTTTTTGCTAGCGCAATCACGTTGCACCTAAGACTGTGCCGCGCCGACACCTGCAAAAAAAAAAAAAAGAAGTTACGGACGTTTTATTACGTCCTTCTACGAAGGTAATACGGAATGACGTGCAATAAGTATATAACTGATGTTGCACTACAAGTACAAGTACTACAAACCACGCTCGCTCAAATACAATGATATTTGAACCGACGATTAGACAGGTTTCCGAATGAAAACTTCTTCAGGAAGAGACAGAGAGAAGGAGAGAGAAAAGAAGGCAGGGATGTTAACCAGTCAACATTCTAGTGGCTACCCTACGCCTAGGGAAAGGAGAATAGAAAGAAGGGAGAGAGACATTTTTTAAAACCAGTGATGAGTCTGCTTTGACGCCGGCATAATTACAACGCATGTTCTTGTTGAGAAGAGTTAGCTATCTGTTTCATGCACCAATCACACCAGCGCAGGGGCTACAACGTTGCGCTGCTTAGCTACAGGTCGCGGGTTCGATCCCAGAAGATGGGGGCGGATAGCAACAACACTCTTGTATTCAGATTTAGGGGCAGGTCAAAACACCTCAGGTGGTCAAAATTCACCCGGAGTCCCCCAAAACTACATGCCTCATCATCGGGTAGTGCTTTTGGCGCGTGAAATTCCAGAAATAAATTTCTTTTAATTATTGATTTGGCGTTGTGTTCCACGCCTTCTCGCTTGTATCATGTGTATTTCATCTATGTACTTGTATGAGATCACAAGTCACAATTAATTATTGCGTAATAAATTTAGCTTCTTTTCTGTCCACACTGGGTATTAATGCGAAATCATTATATGTCCCATTACGCGAAAATACGGCGTCGTCATCAGCGGCCTGACAACGATAGTACCAAAAGTGGCCGACCGTGCAAAGAGTAAAAACCCGTAAAAATGCTCGGATAGAGTTCAGAGTTCTCAGGCAGGTTCCTGTAAACGAAGTAAATCAATGCTATGGGAAACAAAATTTGCTACATTTTGGTCTGGGTGGGAATAGAATCCGGGTCTCCGGGATGCGAGACGAATATAATAGATGCCCCTAATCCATGCAGTATTATGTTGGTTTAACGGTAGTGGCGAGCATGTTTCCCCGACGCCGCGGGGACTCCACGGTTTTGGCTGACGAAAGGCGTGTCCTAGTGCGTGCGTCATCGGGTACGTGACGGCTCAGCCAATGGGGAGGAGGTGGCGCCACGCCATGAGCGTATAAAATGAGCGCGCTGCGTCCCGCGCGTCACTTGCTCTTCGGATTTCATCGAGGTTGTCTCTACTGTGTTGGACTCTCAAACGTCTGCCTCAGCGGCAGCTGTGACACGTCGTCGCTCACGGAAGTATGCCTCAGAAGAAGCAAGGGAACACAAAAATGACGCACGACGAATACGCAGCCAAACGCACCGAATCAACATTAATAACTTGAATGGATGTCGAAAATATTTGCCGAAGACATTTCACCAAATTGACTATACTGCTTTCGCATTCCCACACGTAAGCAGTCTTAAGTGTTTCTGCCGAATTTTTTATTGTCACATTTTCAGACACTGCTTCTTCTTTCGTGTGGCATTAAAGTATTTCCCTGCGTCACAGTTTTCATCACATAATATTTTTAAATGGTTGAGAGCGAATTAATTAAAATTGTATTTACTACCACCTGCACCAGTTTAAGGGCTGAAGGATATAATGCTACGGCATCAAAACCCAGCAAGCACACCCGTCTATAATAGATGCCCCTAATCCATGCAGTATTATGTTGGTTTAACGCTAGTGTAGAGGTTACGAGACTTAAAACTTAATGAGGCCCTAAAAAACCGAGGAAAGCCTGGGAGTGATTAATAAGAGAAGCTTTAAGTCGGCGCCGTCCGCCAGACATTCGTGGGAATTCGCCCGAGTTCATTTGCCTAATGCGCCTGATAGAGGAGCGCTCTCGTCTCACGAATCCTTCCACGACGAGACGTGTATTATAAGGCACAAGAACAATAATAACATGTTTGGCACCGAGGTAAGCGCCTTCTCAAAGTTTCGCGGCTGTCGTCTTCGCGGCTTTGCGCGTCTCGGCTGTCACAAAGGACGTCTAGCTCGCGCCACGCCTTTGATGGCTTCGCTTTGACGGTGGTCGCACGCTCATTAGGCGGTTATAACATGACGCGTATATACTTACCGTGAGGTGGAATTCTCGTAATTAGATAGATGCGGGTTGATTTCCGAATCATTTGCTGTTATTCCTCATAGGGTCACGTGATAATCTTCAGAGCGGGAGCTGAACGCGCTGCTTTTGGAAACGCGCTCTACTGATACAATGAAGATGTTTATATAGAAACGGAGCGGCGTGTTCTGCTTCCTCCGATAGAAATGCGATGTGCCTATCGTGAATATTATCCGTTAGTTTCTTTGCAATCCAACTGTAACATATCTTTGTCTGTTCAGGAATATAAAAACACGGGGAATTTCATATATTAGAACTGTTTTTTTCTGGGGGGTGGGGGTGGGAGGGGGTGCGGGAAGTGAGGGTAGAGGGAGTCCTTGTCCATAGTAAACCGCATTTAGTTTTATCCTAACGGAAGTGTAAGTACGGTATGCCACCTATCAGAAGAAATTTGTTACACGTCAATGCTGGGACCGTGAAAGCAAGAAAAAGAAGGCACATAGCTGCATACCGTACGGGGAAATGCGCACACGCAGCCCTATCAACTCAGCGGTTTCAGCTCAGTAGTCAGGCTTCCCACACCCGCTCTGGCGTGCTGCGACTGCGGAAGCAGCTGCCGCGCTTTTTTTTTTTTTATCGTGTCCGAATCAGTCAACGAAATCGTAGCTATATAGAAGGCGTTGTTTACGCTGAGCGGGCAGAATATGCGAGCCACGGCCAGACGCAAACGGCTGATTTGCGCGACTGGCTAGCCAAGGCGCCCTTCACTTTCACCGGCTAGACGTATTTCTTCGGCGTGCCGCGGCCGCGAACAAACACAAGGGGTGGGTAGCACACCCCAGAAATCACGGCGCCTCCTGTGCCGGACATGACCGGACTGTACTCCTTGCTCGTCCGAAGACCCCGCACGCACATCCGGTCTTCCCGGAGTCTAGGAGCACACGCTGCGAAGGTTTCCAACGCACGCTCGTAGGAACAGACTCCGCGGCGCACTGCAGCCCGTTTCTGGTGTTACGTGCAAAATGTTGGGCTTTGTTCTCTCCGCATGCTCGCAGACTCAGGATCTCCGCGCACGCAGGACCTCGGTGGTAGTTGCCCACATCCTAATCAAATCTTTAGTGTGTAAAGGATATAGAGCGGGCAGAAAAGGAAGTGCGGGAAATAGGGAGGCGCACTTGGCAACCTTGTTGGCTCACGTTGCAGGCGTGCCGTGAGCTGCGATTGAAAGCTGAGCATATTGTTACTGCGGCTGCTAGACGCCGCATGCCAGAAATGTTCGCCGTATTGATTATTTGCGTGACATGTTCTTGTTCACCTTGACGACGGTCGTAAACTCGTTTCCGTGGCGGATTATTCCGTTTAGGAGAACAGTATTTTTTTTACTTATAGTTTGCATCTTCTTCCTGGTGATTCGGGAGAGCGGATGTTCACGATGCATGTGTCCCACAAATCACCCCAACCACCTTGCGCTTTCGCTTCTACTAACAGTAGTGTGTCGATTGTAACGCCTGCACAGTGCTAAGTCTTTCTAGAAGGAGAGGATGGCCGCGTATTTTTTTCTGCTCATCAGTTCATCAAAGCCTTGCAAATGAACTTTATATGTAAGGCCATGCATGTAGACACCTAGTAGGCCATTTGCAGCGGCAGATACACAATATTAGTGTATGCTGTGACTCATGCGCGTCAGCCTGTATCGTGAAGCCATTGACCCCGTTATGGGGTCAAATCCCGTTATGGAGACAGAAAGCAATTTGCTGATTGCACAACGCAGACACGGACACAGCGGATACAATACCATATAGGTGAGGAGATCTAACCATCTGAACCCGCCTTCTCAATCAAGTCACCTACTATCGCCCAAGCAGGCGTCATTTTACGAGCACCAGCTGGCACGAACGACGCTGAAAGCATTTATCACAGAGCCCATATTTGTGTCCTTTAGATTATGGTGCACATGTGGTGTGTCATGCACAACGCCGCTCGATAAGACTTTACTAGTCTTTTCGAGTGGCTTTAGCTACGGCATGCTACAAACAACAGAGGCAGTTTTCGCTATATTACTCGTGTATTTGCATGCGACAATGTTCTGTCACGAGTGTAGAATACAGAGCATGAAGCGTTGCGATGTCACCACATCCGATATAGACTGTGACAAGCGACTTCTGTTCTCCCCGACGTTGCTAAGCTTACTTTACGTGTTGGCGGTCCGTGCCGATGGGCTATCTGGTGGTTTAGTGCGCTGGCTAAATCGTTGGTGATGTCCTCGCTTCTGTCTGCTGTAGCCGTACATGGGTTGAGATATTCTGATCGTGGTACCTCTCGTCGACTTGGTCAGATATAATGGGAGATAATGCTAAATTGTCGCGGTTGGTATGCAGCGTTTGTACACGCCACGGAAGTTCAGTTATAAAAGGACGGAATAATAGCGAGGAGTTTCCTTTAATCTAACGTTAATGCAAGAATAGTGTGGCGCCTCGCCTGCGATAGCGAACAACCTTCTTACCTACTTACTGTCTTATGCGCTATGAGAAGCAGTACGCTGTGGTGTAATGCCAGAAAAAAAAGGTATGAGGTCTCGTACAAAAGTGCGAGCCTTCATAACTCCGCTCCGGCATAAAGGGGTCGCAAACACCTCATTTCGCAGTCGTGCACTCGGTCGCCAGTATCAGCGCTGATGGCGCTTTGCAGAGAATCCGCGTTATGTGATCAACGTGGGTCGTAGGGTTTAGGCAGCAGGAACCGACACTCCCTTGGGCCCTCGTGGTTTGTAGGTCGGCTGATCTTAAGCTTCTCGGATGGCATGCGAAAGTGTGATGAGGCGATTTGCGCGACTGTGTATGTTGCGGAGTCATATACTGGGCGCAAGGAATGGGAACCACTAATGATATTTTCTGCCGTGCTTTGGCGAACGGCCTTCCCCGCAGGGGCGTCTGCGTCCGCACGCGTTTGATGTGTTGCAACACGACGTACCCGAACACACGAAGGTTGGACCCTCCCTCCTGTCGCCGTGCACGGCTTAGCCGTGTCTGGGGAAGGGGGATCATGGGGGTTGAGCCGATGCTGGGTGTTTGGACCACAGCCTGGCCTTGTAGGCTGCAGCTGCCATGCAATTTGTTTTCACAGCACGTGCCTCTGACTCCTTGACCTCAAGGAACCTCTTGAGGCACTGGTGCTATGTTATAGGTTTTGTTATATCATGTCTTCCTAAAGGAACTTTTATGCTCATAGCACATATCATTAGCCATTGTCATGATTTTAATACTGATATATTTTACGCAATTTATGACGGATTGTTTGAGGCTGTGCTATGTGCTCTCTCTCTCTCTCTCTCTAACCGGTTGAGCTAAACTGGTTAACCTCCCTGCCATTCCTTCTCCGCTTTTTCCTTGCTTCCTTCCACTTGTCGCTCAATTCATTTCCTACAAAATAGAAAATTCGTTACCATATGTCATGGCGTTTTTTGGTCTGGCCCTTGCGCCATTAAACACCACACATCATCATCATCGGCGAATGGCCTTGCATGACCGTGTGTCGCACGAAAAATGATGAGAATACAACTGTGGAAGCTTCTGAAAGTTTGGAGTGACGGAACAGAAGGAAATGCTACAGCATTTATAGACCTCAAGATAAGTGGTTCTAATCGGTTCTAATAGTCTCACTGTAGTCCGCTGTATGCAGCAGGCACGGTTGGAAGCATAGCAAAAATCTATATTTCCTTCTTAAGTGGCCTCATATTTGCGTCGTTTTTTCATTGCGAAAGAAATGGCTGAGTTACCTACCAAAAATTTTCTTTGCTGGCCCCTATGGAAGGAGCATTCACTACACATTAAAAGGTGTGTAGATTTCTTGGTCTAAACTTTATAATTGAATTGAGTAATGAAACTGGAAAACTACTGGACAATGTCATTCAACAAATCAATGCACTAGCGCATGTGCTTGCTGAAAATTTCCTTTTTGTTCACCCAGTTCGAACATTTGCGTTTACGAATCCAAGCTTTTCTGAGGACTGTATATTTTGTACAAAAGGACGTCTGCCTGGCTATGCGTCATAAGGAAAAAACGCTTCCAGCCTCCATTGTCTTTGTTCTTTTTGGTTGTTTTTCTGTTTTGTTTTTGCTTTTTCTTGGGCTCTCTTACCAGAAATCGCTGATGGCTGACATTCATAGCGCACATAATATCTCATTGACATACGTAAGAAAACGATAGAACGCAGGACACTAACCGATGCCCCCCCCCCCGCACACGAATACATGCGACCACATCCTGATTCTTCTTTTTTTCTTGCATAGACACAACATCACTGCTCTCGCAGCCAGATAGTCTAAACAACGGCTTTATAGCCAGAGCCGGCGCCCACAGTCGACGCGCCGAGAGGCGTCTACAATCTCCGCACCAGTGTAAGAGGAAGTGGTTGTGTGGAGGAGGCGTTGGACGGGTATTGACAACGCCGTCTAGCATTTTAAATCGAACGCTTTAGCGAAATCTTGTTGATGGCCGTGAACAATTTCTTGGCAAAAGCGAGATAGAAAGGGGGTACGCAGTGCCCTTTTGCCGACTGCACATGGCTCTGTAGAGGCTGAACGCCAGAAATAAATTATCCTGCCGTATAGCTCAAGGAAAATGTAGCTTCAGAAAGTCGCACATAAGAAAGACTATGGGACGTAGAACAGTAGCCAACGTCCTGTCATATGTTATGTGTCTTTTGCAGCACATTCTTTTTCTAACTGGAAACCGACTGATGAAGGGTCCTGAAGAAATGCGAAAGTGAAGCTAACAGACTGAAGGATAGAGAATGTCACCAACCTGCGTAATCCTATATCGATCCTAGAAGTTGTATGCCTGCCATTGTATTTTTGTGTTGCTATATTATATTACACTCGTTGTTACGGCGCAGCTGCATTTCCTGCTCCGCTATTGAAATGCAAACTCCTTTAAGTTTCCAATCTGTTTTCTAAGTCACAAATTTCTTATTTGTTTAGAACCAACGTACTCCAAACGCAGATAGGAGTTCGAATCAAGGACTAACTGACTTTGAGCAACCCTCTCGATGTATTAGTTAGCGTCTGCTGTCACAAAAGTTTTTATCGTATTAATAAAATATCTTCAGTACTCGAAGAACAAGATAGTTAATGGTAGTCTCATGCCTCATTCTTCGACATGATAGTGTCGAAGTCGCCCGCGCTCGTTTTGAAGCCAGGTGGAAACCTGATTGCTTTTGCTCACTTCTTCTGCTCCTACAAAATGGTGGGATAGCCATCGATAGCCAGTGTAAGTTTGATTGCCATGGACAGTCAGTATGCAAAGGTTTAGCCAAAACTAGGGTAAACACCGAATGTGCGTTTGAAAGGGTTGTATATCGTTCCCTGTGCTATAGAATGTCTTGTAACGCGTAAGGAAAATCGATTTTTACGCACAATTATGCTTTATAATGATATTAAGCACACGCTATGTTTGTTTAACGGTGCCCCATGTAAGCCAATAAACCTCCTTGAGTGGCCTAGAGTGCGAAAAATCTGGTTCCCCCTGCTCTGGAAGAGTAAGCGAGCGGGTTAGGTAAGCGAGAACTCTCTGCGGTGACAAAGTCCACTATACTGAAAGCTGTGATCGTTTGTCGCAAATAATCAAGAATCGATTGACCTCCGTGTTCTGGAAAAACAAAACACCCTTATTCTTCCAGTCGCAAGTGGAGGTCAGGTCTTTCAGTCTCCTCTGGACTATAGATTTATGAGTGCAGTTTTACCGTGACACTTCCTTGGTTCCTTAGTGCTCTTCCGTGTCGTCATGGATTTCCGGTAGTGTGTTGTATTTTCTATAGTTTCGAAGCTTACGGTCATTCTTTGTGCGAGTGCTGAAAAGCTAGCGCGTTTCAACTAACACTTTTCGTACTGACGCCAGCGTGCGACGCATTACCCAGCCCCGGGGGAGACGGGCGAGACGATTTATTGATGCCTCGCCTTAAGCGGATCGCGCCGGTTTCGCGAGAATGCCTGTCTCTGAGAAAAGTTCGCGTTTCCTCTGTTTGGCAGGCTTATCGGCCCAGTGTGCTCTCCTATGCCGTTTCCCAGTGTACTGCAATTTTTTTTTCTGGAAAGATTTTGTCAGTCGTTTGAGAGCTTGAGTCTCAGCAGTCAAGATGGACGAGCAGCTGTGGACCTCGACTAAAGGGATTGTGGGCTTCGTGTCAGGGGTGTCCCTAGGTTCCCGTATTTCTTTAGTTTGGGCAATTGGCTGCGCCCTTTCATTTTGTGTCTTTATGTGAGCGCATCGAGCTTCCAAGACTGAAATGACCCACTTAAAAAAGGAATATAATATCTTCTAGGAATTTATTTTCTATGGATTTCATACCCTATAAAAAGCTTATCGCAAATTTGCCCACACTTTTTATTACTTCTACTATTGTGTTAAAGAAAAGTTATGTTCCCGTACTCGTTACTGGGATTCATTGGGGCGTGGCTTCCGATGGTATAAGTGAGAGAAAGAGGAAGAAACATTTACTTCGATATTAAAAAAATGAAATAAACAAACACTTGTGAGACCGACCGCCAAAGGCTACAGAGGTTACAATGCAAGTGAAGATTGATGTCTTAAATATGCTTGATAATCTTTTTCATGTTTAGGAGAGCATAGATTAGATTTAACATTGTTTGTAATATGTATTTCGCGAACGTCAGATGATTTATTTTTATTTGTAGTTACAACGAAAGCACGCAAGCATAAGAGAGTGTTCAGGTTGACGACGTGAAAACAGCAGAAATATTACAGTGCAGCTGTTAATGGCTAGAATTCTGTGTATTTTCTTCTCCGTGTGCAAAACTCGTGGGCCGATGCCGAAGATAGCGAAATACCGGACCCACCCGCGGCGGAGGGGAAGCATTCTTCAAGCATTCCGCCAACTTGCAAAAATAAGTTTAATATCTTGAGTCCAAATAGAACCCATATCAGTTATTAGGCTGACAAGGTCAGATACTACACTTTGACCGGCATCGGCCATGTCTTCGCTCGCACCACCTTCTCTTAGTCAGTGTTCCAAGTGCTTGCGTATCTCTAGTTTCGTTTCCTTCCGCTATGCCGTAGTGGTGGTCTCGCCGAGACGTCAGGCGTGTCCACTTACCTCCGGCTCCTCGGGGCGGTGATCACGTCGTCCACGCCAATGTTTATAAAAAAATAAAAAACCTCGGCGTTGTGTGCTACACGGCTTCGCTGGTCATCCACCTTCACGGAGCGGAATGGCTCATGATTTCGCTTGAAAAACTAACCGTATGAGATTTACTTGGAAGCCCACTCACGATCTCTATTCCGAATGGCATGACACGTAACGAATGTCATTGACATGCCGCAGCAGCACGTCTCGGTTACCTTCGGAGCGGAAAATCTCTTCGATGTGGCCGCGCGTGATAAGCCCAGTTTCTCTTAGGTTCGTCGTCCTTTGAGATGAGCCACTGACTTACGCAAAGCATCATCTTTTCTACGCGGTAACGATATGAGGGCCAAATAATAATAATAATAATAATAATAATAATAATAATAATAATAATAACGAAGCGAAACTGCGCGCAGCCAACTTAACCCTCTACATGCGCGAGTGAATCATGGGACGCAAATCACTCCAGCCCTGCGCTTACGGTGCGCGCTTACGCAAGTCGTGTGCCTATATAGTCTGTCGGTCACAAGAGCCGTGGCCGCGTTGAGGCGAAATGAGCGCTGATGCGAGGGTTCTTGGGATTCCCAGACATGGGGACGTGCGAGGCTTCCGGAGGAGAATGTAGGGAAGTGTCTTACATCGACCTGTTCCTTCCCGTGGGTCGCCTTCATAATTAAACGTGGATGGAACGGGGTAGTGGAAGTAGAACTATCCGTGTTTTCATCGGTTCAGTTTAGTTTCCAACTTTGCTGTTGGTAAATTAATTAATTGCATGCAGACAGGTATTGCTACACCTTTACCTCATTTAGGACAGTTTGTCATTTGTGGACGATTGACCGTTAGCAGTAGTGGTGTGTTTTCTCATTGCAAAACAATCGGACATCTTTATTTCAAAATTCCAGGACTCCTAAGCACTTCTTATGAGTTGTGAATGCAAAAGCACTAGTGTCCGATTGAACGCCGCTGAGCGGTTCTTCGAGTTACGAACTCCTCGCGGTGAAGCAAGCGCATCGAGACGCTTGGCCCGTTTTGATTTGACAATTAGAATGCAGGCGAGAACTTGCGCGGATAAGAAACGCGCAGATAAAACAGGCTTCCGAGAGCGAGGGTATTCGCTGTCGCGGCGGTGCCGTCTCCCTTCACGCAAAACCTGGCGCGCTATCGCTGCAACATGTTTTCCCTCTCACCGACTCGCGTCCGTCGAGGCGCGCTCGCGCCATGACGTCGAAGCCAATGGCAATGGGAGCTTAGGTGCTGTTTCGCTTCTGCAGGCGACAGACGCGAGGCTTTTACGCGCAATCGACTATTGGAGGCTTTAGCATCTATAATATTTTGCCCTTAGCGTCTCTTTCGCTGATGTGCGCATGGTAAAAATATCCATACTTGCTCGGGGGCTCTTAGCCCTAGCCACGTGCCTCTGTGCAGTTCCCTTCTCTCCGCTGTCTTGCACAACGCACATACCACATGGTTCGCGCATGATACAAGCCGACAGCCGTATACTTATTCTTGTGAGGAGATGCCTTGGAGACGGCTAATTGAAAACGCTCGTCCTGTCTGCCATCCTCGTGTCGCCTCGCTTTCTCGCTAAACAGGCGCAGCGAATGAAAAGAAGAAAACGAAGAGGAGCGCCAACGAATGAATTTACAACTGCACAGAACGAGAAAGCAGGATGATGTCGCGGCGATGAAGCGCTCGCGCCACAATGTCCTTTCCTTGTGGTTGCCTTGCCACACTGCAGCGCAACGCAACCAGGCAAAGTGTGTCTGTTTCCTTTGCCCAACTTCAACCCCGTGTCAGACTTCTTTTATTTTCTTCAATTTCGCGATGTTGTTGTGGCTGTCCATGGAGAGTCCCAGCGTTGCTCTGTTCTTTACCTCACTTTTGCTGTTCTTTCTTTTTTCATTTCGGTGCACGGAGCGACGACTAATCACCGGCGCCCGGTCGGCGGGAGCCTGTCGCTCGCTTTACTTCATCGTCGCGCCGCGCGCTCGCCGAAAGTGCGTGCGGGATTGAAACAGGGTTAATGAAAGCAATTAGTGGAAACGCCGTCCTCGTCCATTTGGCCGCAGCCGCTCTCTGTGAGCGCCGCATGCCTCCCAGTGTGGTGGCGTCTCGATGTTTGTTTATTCTCGTGTGCGTCGCGATGGGCTGCGTACAAGCGGGACGCATTAGCGAGCGAACCCCCGTCGGCCGTTCTCCAACGTCGACCGTCGCACACCTTTCATGTCTGTTTTGTTTGTTGCGTTCGTGTCCGTGGGTGGCCGCTCCTGAGCAAAGCAATATATAGTTGCTCAGGCTAGAAATGAGGTAGGTCGACAGCGACGATTGAGAACGTGAATGGGTGACCCTGTCGGCGGTGGTTTGGTTTTTTGCGTGGTGGGTACGAACTTTGCCTAAGCTAAACTACCTTCAAATAGCTGTGTACTGGTAAAACAGCAAAAAACAGTTAAAATGGGAACGATAACGGCCTTTGAACGAGAAGGGTCTTGCGCACGAGAAGTCAAATGTCCTGCCTCGTTTACCAAACTCGTCCACTGTTTTCCACGTTTCTTTCGTTTTAAAGCGTTTTCAGCTCAGAATTCGACATGTGACGTCCTTGAACATTATGCGTCCGCAATTCATAACTAAATCGGTTTCTGTTGTTTGTGTGTTGTCCAACTGTTTACTGGCACGAATAATAGGCCAGGTCGGATGGTCATCACAGCACTATTACAGCGAAGCTGTATACCTCTGCTATCCAAGGAAATTTTCGTGTCGTTGTTGGAAGCAAAAAATTCCCCATACGTGGACCGATCCCGAAGATAGTGAAATGCCGGGCCGACCCGCGGTGGAGGTGCGGTTCGCCATTAAAGGGCCCACATACATAGCTTTGCTGGTCATCCTTGTTCATAGAGTGGAAGGCCACTGAGTTTTTTTAGAAAGCCATGGCGCAAATCAGTTTATTTTCTTCTTTATTTTTCTGTCATACCCCTGTAAGTCAAATTTGATTTATTCAGGAACTAGGACGCAATGTACCTTGCTTCGCCAAACTACCTTGTTGTCTGTATAATACTGGTGGCACATGTGAAAATTTTCGCGCAACTGTCCGCGAAGTGATATTCACGTACGGTCGGCAAGGACCGACAGAAGGCTGCACTCATGCATCTATACACGTGTATCTTGGCACACACGGCTGGTCAACATAACGTAGCGAATAGGGGATTCATATTCGCGGTATCTCGCGAAAACATCATGACATTCAGCTCCTTGTAACGGCGGTACATAGGTACAGATGCTCTATCGAGTGTGCGAACAAATTTCAGCCGCGGAACATCAGAATTCTGCTGAATATAGGCAATTGATATCTTATCCTTTCCGGCCTGTATCACTTGTAGCTGTATATCTCACAGATCGGAGTTGCACAGCATAGCGGAGAACAATTAACTTGTGAGATACGAAACGTTTTTTAAAGAAACCCTACAAAGAAAGACAAATACAAACCCTATATGGTTACGGCTAGGGTGTCCCTGCAGAAGTGCACGCTAAACGTAGTGATAGAATCCATCGTTACGCGCACACGTTCACAAGCGCAAAACAGATATATCGAAAGAGCAAAAGCAAAATAACGGTTTCAATGAAAGCTAAAGAAATCAGCCCGACTACATCCGAGACTTGCTATTATTGGTGGAGATGATCGAGTTGACCGCTTCCTGTTCTGCGGGGCTTAAGCTTTCACTTGGGTTGGGTTAGTACCGTGCTGTTTGCTTTGTAGTATTAGCCGGAAACCGATTGTTCAGGCATTTGCTAACCATTCGTCATGGCTTAGGAAAAGGCTTTATGACGGCACGAGTCAACTTTGCTCGCAGTCTTATGAGTATTTCATAGAATACGTGGGCGAAAAGTGTTAACTGATCAACGAATTCCGTGGTATCAGTGCTTGAAGGTTGTCTTCGGATGTGCAGTTCTTGAAAATCATCTTCCCATGTGAACTCAAGTTAATAAAGCTGCATTTCCGTGCCTGCATCAGACATTATTTGAGCTATGCGCGCTCCTATTTCGGAACAAACAAATACCGTCCGGATTACTAAGTCTCCACTTCCTAATAGAAGAAAGGCTAATCGGCGTATCGAGTACGAGGCATAGAGCTCTTACTTCAAGCAGCGGGCTACGATCTTTTAAAAACAAGATGGCGCCTGAAATCAGCGGGAGCTTCACCAAAAGGTTCCCCTCGAACGGAGCCTTTCTGAAACGTCAGTGCTATGTGCGCATTGCTATGCTTGAAACATCCCGCATTACCATATAGAGAGGCCCTACTGTTCACTCGGAACTCCGAAAAACTACCCGTGCGCGCAGAATAAAAAGGACCACTTCCTTCTGTTTTCATCCAACCCGCGCAGAGTGTTTCGGCACGCGTGAGTTCTAGTGGTTGAGCTATTCGCTAAGAACGGGTGCTGCATTCTATTTCTTTGACTTCAAGCGTTATCGAACACGTTGAGATGGTCCTCGCGCATTTTGTGTTTCTGCGATATCGCCTGCGTACATCTGCGAGGTACGATGCCCATGCTAGCGCTTTTAATATTTTGTTTTACTGTTCCCGTTTGATTTCTACAGCGATATTTAGTTGTAAGCAACTAAAAAGGATTCTCTCGAGTCCCAGGCATTGTCCTCGAGAGACTAGTAACGGGCGCTATAGCGCCAAAAGCCGAGAAATAATTCAACAGTCTTTCGTATTCAGTGAACAGGCAGGATATCTTCTTGTTGTCGGCACCACATGCCATGAAGGTTTGGGAATTTATGTTGTTTAGAATAGAATGCATAAACAATGTGAGAAACGTAGTTCTTTTCCCACGTTTCTGACTGTGATAAACTTCCTGACTCGTATTTGATTACCTCCGTGGAATAGTGTGACAGTTAACGTATGCCCAATTTTTTATTATTACGTGGTAGCTGTAGCGCACCTCAAAGAAAAAATAAAAGCAATGTCGGGATTTGTGCTACTCATACGTGCTAGTCATATGTTTTTGGGAATCGACAGCAACGGTAGGCGGTATTGGCGCTCAACTTACCGTTTGCATCCATGGTATGGATTTTATTTAAAAGTAATGTGCGCAGTGATCTGTATAATATTAAGAATCCAAATGGGATAAAGGAGAAATGTGATGGCAATCCTCTTGCTTCTGCACTGTTGTAATACTTGGATCATTTGTAATATTTGTAGCTACTGTCCCCAAAACATTGAGGATAAAAATCCTCTAGAAAGGAAACATTCACGGGATTTTGATTTACCAGGCTAAAGGGCTCACAGGAGCGTTACGCTCGATTTTAATTATTTTCGCTTAATTGCAGTTTCTCATTATTGCGCCGTCTAGTCGACATCGCATTTGTTATTGCTTGTGAGAAAGCAACAAAAAAGTAATAAAAGTAACAACTGGACACTTCGCTTCATACGAAGCACTGTTCTGGTTGTGGCCATCTTCACCTCAACCGAAATTTTCCCTGTTATGTATTTATAAACTGTTAGCGCATATAACTTTAGGAAACTGCGCTGTTGCTCCTCGTTTTCTCTGAATGCCTAAATACTTCATGTTATTGGCGTCCTTGCCACGCTTCGAAGTTTTTCTATTTTCCTTTGTCCACATACCGCTCGCCGTACTACAGCTATTGTACGTACACGTGTACCTGCATTTAGCTACGCATCAAAAATTTATTGGTCGACGAGGCCGCTTGCCACCTTCTTAGCACCTAATCACCCGACTTGCTAACCTAACTTGCTAAAAGCGTAACTTCTGGCTTTGGGCAGAGTTTCCGCAAGACGCTCGTTGTATCAAGATTGTTGTACTTGTAACAGTATGAAGTTGGAAAAGAAAACAAGGTGCGTTTTCCGCTGACAGTCTTTATTTTTTTTTTTGTCGTAGCTAGAGTGCTTAGAGTGTCTGGCATTTGGACTAGGTAAGAATGTATATACTCAACAAAGAGCAATTATAACTGTACTGTTTGTTGCATTCAAATTAAACGCTCAAGCCCTTCACGATGACAAGTAAGGGGGAGCAAGAGGCACGAAATGCATAAACTACGAAATAAATAGCCTACAGAGCAGAGGAAATGGAACGCGCTGACGTAAAAAGGCTTGTCCTGCTCCGTTCGCAGTTTGCTTTATGTCATGCCTTGCCTGCGTTTTGTTACACCGCGAGAAAATTCTGTTTTGAATGTTGCATTCCGAATGTGACCGACGGTGGACGTGACACAGACATACGTGACACGGACACGTATGAAGCATTGTTCGACGGCGCTAGCTGCATCCGGGACTTCAAGCAAGACTTACTGCGAGTCTCCGAGGGGAAGCGACGAAGTAGAAGCAAGTCTTTTGTCTACTGTGTGTTTCCGATGTGTAAAAACAACATAGCTAAACCATTCGTGCGCGTCGCCAGCTAAAGCAACCGACGCTACGTAATGCCGAATGCACGTTTCTTAAAACCAGATCAGTGTTACGCGTCTGAGGGTGCAGGGAATTTTACTTCGGGCCCCCTCGGAAACGATGCCGCCTTAGCCATGTTCCCGCCGGCATGGCGAACTGCAAATGTCGCAGGCGTGTGCCCGGCCTTAAATTGTCGAGGCGATTCCGCGAAAAAACGAAAAAGAAAAGAAGGAAACCCTTCAGACCAGTGAGCACTGAAATAAAATAATGAACATAGGACTTGCGACTGAACTCGCCGACGGTTCCAGTGGGAATCTAGAAAACGGAAGGAGAGATGGTCGCCAGAGATCAGGGAGATCTAATGAAGGGAAAAATCCCTTGAATCAAAGCACCGAAAGTAAAACGGTAATGGTGTAGGGTCAGTCGAATATTTCGCTATTTCTGTACGTTCTTGTACGTATCCAAGCGTTCTAAAAAGTGAAAGCTCTTTGTTCTTTTTTTTTTTAAGACAGTGGAACTTCGCCTTTTTGTTTGCAGGTGCGGTCCTTTAGCGCTCTGTGCTCTTACACAAGATGGAGGTCATGTCCATGAGACTCTCCTTATCCCAGGAAGGGAGGAGTCAGCGGGAAAAAATTCAATTCATTTCTTTGTTGCAATTGAATTTCAGCTTCCAATGTCCTTCTTCGGCGTCCAGCAATCCGCGTTTTTTTCCCACCAGTCCTCGTGGTGCCTGGCGGTTCTTGATTTCTCTTGCGACTTTTATTTTTTGTCTCATCTTCCGCACCTCCGGTCTTCGAATTTTGCCTTTCTGTTCTCCAGAGCAAGTAACTTTCTTGTTCAGTTCGCTAATTTTCTCCTTTATTTTTTATTTCTGACTATCTAAAGCGTCAGAATCTGGCCTTCTATTTTTGCGGTGGCTGGCGACATTTAGTATAGATGTTCCTTTCTTTTGGCTGTCTGTCAAAGGAAAAAAAAGGACGCGCGTCAGACCAGAAATGGTAGCTATTTTTCTTCCGGCTGGTGAAGGCTGGATAGTACTCAGGAAAACCGGAAAAGAAACATATGACGGAAAGAAGAAAAGTACAGGATTGCGGTGGTGTGATTCAGGTTCACTATACGCGGATATTTTTGTTCTGTAATCCGGCTCCAATCAAGCGTGCTCAATCGCTAGTGGAGTGAGTCTCTCCGCACTGGCCATCTGGCTAGCCATTTGGGAAGTAGAGACAGTTTCATATTGATTGGAATTTTCGCAGTTTCTCTTTCCTCTTGTGCTCTGTTCTTCTAACAGTCTTCTGTGGGGCGTTGTCATGTGTCTGCTTCTTTCTCTTCATTCATCCCAAAGCATAGGCTCTAGTTGTTAATTTAGTGAGAGGGACACTGCAGGTATAGGCTAGTATTATTTCGCAGATCAGATCGAGACCCCCTCCCTCCCTCCCCAGCAATTTTTGGGGAGGGGGTTTGTTTTGCTGTCAGGACATCCAACAGTTTCCACTTGTGATCGCGTGGCGCAAAGTAACGTCTTGCTGAATATTAAGCAGCTTGTTCGTGATTGCGGGGAGTCGATGTCCTTGCCTCTTAAGATCGATAATATGCAGAGAGCAGATTGGCAGAACCTGGCAGTGGGTACTCATGTTTGTATTTGTTTCAATCATGTGATCAATGGTATACTAAGGAGGGCAGGTGTTTGCTGTACTCTAACTCCACAATTTTAGAGTGTTGTTATTGAAACAATCGAAAAGAAGGCTCACAGTTACTCTTAATCATTCATGATAGTTCGAAGTCGGAGGTCTTCACACTCTTACCTGTGTCTTATTTTACCCACGCTGTTACCGCCTTCAACGTACATGGAACATGCAGTCAAATTTGACGTACATTCTTGTATGAGAGCGGCGGGCTATCTAGTCAGAACTTCCAAACCTTACTGTATTACATCCAGATGCTATTTTTGAGTTTGGATTCTTCACTGACGTTAGCTTGAGATTTGCAAAGTGACGCATTTGTCGTGGAAACAGTTTTATATTTGTAAAACTCCTATTCTCAGGAGAAAGAGATGGATAGAGTGCTAGTTAGAAGTACATCAGTATGACCCTCTATACAATGCAATATCAATACTATTTTAGTAAAGCGATGAGTAATACTATATTGGCTATGATCCATACATCTCAAAGAATGGAGAACTTCTGAAGTGATGCATTAAAATAATTAAAAGCACGGAAAATTATTATTTCTGCTTCTCTGAGTAACAAAGCGCAACACTAAGTTGTGCATGTCAAAAATAACAATCTGCGAAACAGCAAAGCGGTCGTTCTTATGCGAAACATCATTGTGCATACTCAGGACAAGCGCCGCACTTCAAATGGAAGCTCCGCGACCGAGAAAAAAGCACGTGGCATATCCTTTTTATGCTGCTGAAGGTAGGTGACGTGGAATGATGATATCCCTCAAACTGATGTAGGAGAGAGGCGCCAAGCAAAAGGGTGCACAGAACATAAAGAAAGTAACAAATGCGGAATTAATAAATACTGACTGACCACTCTGGTAAACAAGGTCGCTTTCGTGATCGTAGGCCCTCTTTCGTGCTCACCGTATGGAAGCCGCATGGAAGTGGTCTCGCAAAGCGAAGCAATCAGGAAAGCTCGCTCTCAACCTCATGTAAGGCGGAAAGTGGTCGACTGAGTTGTCTTCCGATAAACAACCGTGCTTCAAAAGCAAGGGAAATCACCACGGAAATCCTACGAAGCGTGGATGTTTATATCGTGTTCCACAGGGGAAGCACCCTCCGATGGCAAACAAATGGTTCTCCTATCAGTCACGCACGGAAACTCGTTGAGGGCGGCTTGGAAACTGGATTGCAGCAGAAAGTTCGTTATGAGCATGCTTTTTCGTCCACCTCTCTAATGATGCGAATCATTGCATCGATTCCTTGAACAGCAAAACTCTGGGCTGACTAAGCCCAGCTTTTATTTCACGATACAGAAGTGGATCGAAAACACTCAGCACATTTAAGATGAAAATGCTACATGTCATGCTGTTTTCCCCTGCTTTTCCCGGCTCTTCATTTTCGTGCGCTTTCAGTAATGCTTTGGAGGTTCCGTTTATGACTTTGTACACATGTGACGCAAGAGAAGTGATAAATCATGCTGCCTTCTACGCAGCTTTATATGCTTCCGTTTTCCCATACCGGGTGTTTGTGCAGTTTAACATTTCCAAAGAACGGCTTTATCAAGAGTTCTTGAAATGAACAGTGGTGTCATGAAAACTGGTGTCTATTGTACTAAACATTTCGGGGAAACTCGACTCTTTCCTCCGGGGTTAAACGACATATTAGAAGCAGTGTTGATCGAAAACTTACAACTGACTCAACAAGACAGGTAATTTTGCAGAAAAAGTATGCGGAGTCGCCATCCTTTCAATAAAGTAATGCAGGCCACAGTTTCGCTGTTACAGGACCAGCTTCAATTCAGCACATGGTCTGTTGTTTAAGCGCAGGTTTAGGCATGATAATTAGCCGTGATAGTCAGCTTCTTACAGTAGCCAAAGGCTGATACCACCGGTAAACGCGTGTTCAGTTCTGATATTTCAGTTTTACAGTCGGCTTCTGCTCTTTAGAGATTAGTTAACTCGACGAAACATTTAATTGGACAGTGTGATAAGGTCCTTATATAGGGAACTGTGGTATTAACAATATATAAACCGAGATAAAGTGCTTCTTATTTACTGACCAACGTTGTGATAGTAGGACCTATCGTCGGGAAAGGTGAGGTGCTCCTATCGAAATGTCGACCAGCCTTTCTGAGGCACCTTATCCGTGTTTCAACATTGATACCACATTGTGCTACTCCATATGTCGGTCCCCTTCTTGATTTCTCATAGAGGGAAGTAACTTCAAGCACTTTTCCTAACTCCAACCCAAATAAACCAGCAGTTGACTGTAGTACTTACAAGGACGCACGCACCGAACACTGTACCGTGTAACTCAGGAAATTGGGGTCCTGAATATCTGACGCTTTGCTATGCCGCTCGCCTTTCCTTTCGCCCTCTGTGCGTAACGCTACTAACGCTAGCACTTCGTTTACGGTTGCTATTCCCTGCGATTACTGAAGCCACTCTCTGCGCCGCATTCCAGCATGAACGCATTTACTGCTACGCGAGGCCAGCAAGGCGGTGTTAGAGGATGTGCCTTTAGATATATGTGCAGCTTTGCCATGGGTAGACGGGTGCGTAGACCTGCGATGCTCTCCCGGGTCCTGCTTATGTGTGCGCGCCGCTGGTAGCATCTGCTCGAAATGGCCTGTGCCTTCCTGTCAAGCGTTCTGCCTTGCCGTGCAAACACGCTTGTTGGCATGCGTTAGGCCTTGCTGAGTTGCGACTCCTAACATCATCGTCTCAGCGCCTTGTCAGATCGTTCTCTTTCTTTTTACCTCTGTGTTCTTGCTGCATTCCGCTTACTATATGTGACGTTGTGTTCTTGCAGCATAGAAGGACAAGGGTACTCTTTCAGTAGGGACAATGTGCGATTGCTATATTCAGTCGGAAAATGAATCGAAGATGGGCTATTCTTATTTTTCGAGTTCTACGAGTTGAAGAAAGGTGCTTTTATCTAATGTTGCTATAGATGTTGAGAAAGATTGGGAATAGCGTTCATGTAAGCTCATATTGTACCTAAAATCTCCTTTTCTAGAAAGTATTCGGGCTCTCAAAGCAGAAACAAAAATGTCGGACCTTGGTAGTCCGAGAATCACTCTATAATTTGATGTTCTTATCTAAGGACGCTGTGACAGGAAATTGAAAACAAAAATGGCCGGTCTTCCTGCCTACTTTCTTAGGTTTCCAGAACGTGCTATCATTTTATCACGTTGTATCTTACCATTACTTCAAATTCCGATGTCGACGGTAGTTTCAACGTTGTCTGCGAACTTAAAAGCTCGAAGAAAGCAGCCTATGGCCTCACTTTTGATTCCTCTTGTGATTCAGTCTAATAAGGACAGGCGCATAGCTGCTTGTCAATAGAATCGCATATATACCGACGAGTAACGCACCATTATTCGCCGATTGCTCTGCAAACGTCATTGTGAACTGCTATTAGTCACCAGCCACCACGAACAACGGCACCACAATGCTTTAAGCTTACCTTACTACCGCTTTCCTTCATTTTTTTCCGTGACGTGAATACCAGCAGCCTGCCGCAGCGCCGGTTTGAACGGCACAGTTTTATGACACTTAAATAAATATGCTTTCTACAGCATACAGTTGTGGTGACGACTTAGCTGCATATTGTAGCAGAATGTGCCTTAACTGTTCCGTGGTTGGCTGCGCAGTGCTCATTAGCTGGGATGTTTCACTTCATAAATCATAACCCTTGGTTTATTTTACAAAATATAATTGCGGAGCACAGGCAACATACTGTGCTTATTGCCAGTATTTCTTATGTATAATAAATAAATTACTGACTCATTTTTCAGCACGTCGCTGGTTACTGAATGATCCGGAACTGTGTAACATTTAACTCTTTGAGCAATATTATGCGCATACGTATCATTTTCGTACCCTGAAAGAAATGTAGCATGCTTTGTTTTTAAATAAAACGTCACGTTGTGGCGCAGAAGTCGGTATTACTAAATGACAAACTGTCTGTGCTTGCACGGTACCGCAGGCATAAGAAGCGTGCCATTTTTGAAGCCATATTCTGGAATGCGCACCCCAACAAGGCTGCTTGAACACATCGGGATCTCTAAACATATCTCACAGATACTACGGGGATTATCTTACTTGCGATCACGTAAAACCTCTTGCTTCCTTCTTTGTGGCTCGCTTCTCCTATCTTTCCTCTCATCCTTTTGACTGCAAATGATCTTGATCAGGCGTGGTACCATACCTGTGGTACATGAGATATTTGTTCACTCTTCACAATATTTAATTTTTATTTTCATTTGTTTGTTGTTTATTGTACGCTGATTAACCGGTGAACGCACTCCACCCATCTGTGCTCGAGGAAACCGCTCATGTTGGATTTTCTGTTCAATGAGCACATTTGTCCGTGTCGTAACAACGTAGAGATAACCGAAAATCACTAAGCACTGAAGTCGCGAAGAAACGTCAAAATCTGCCTCACGGAGAGGTTCCGACCATGGAACTGAGGTTTTTACCTGTACACGAGAATATACAAAGCATTGTAATACGCAGTTGGAGGCGAAGTGCCACAAGTTTAACACGTTGATACATACAGTTTAATTGAAGAGATAGCTGATTTGCATGGTGTTAGCGGATACATGTGGGAAGCATGTGCACGTTATATTCGCGCACAAGCCTTTGGATTCACCCCTTTACGAGCCAAGTCCCGCAACTATCGAGCTCACTGCCATACTTCAGAAATCGCTTTTATTGACTTTATCAGCAGCCAATACAAAAAAGATATGTCAATTCCCGTTTACGCCATTGTGTCCTTTTGTAAGCAAGTTATACGAAAGCACTTCTCTCTGCGTTATAAACGAGGAACTTAATGCCGCTCTACGGCGAATCTTGGGATGGCGTTGACGTCGCTCTGCTTGTCCCAATGTTGATTTCTGTTTCTAATAATAGAAACATTGGTCGACAGTGACAACTCAGACTAAGAGTAGTTAAGATATAAAGTTTATCTCTGAATGAAGTTTGAATGAATCATTCTCTGAAGGAACAATGAAGTATCTCTAAATGAACCACACAAATGTATTTAGAGTGCTCAATTCCGACCAGCCGAATCTAAACTACACCGCGAGAGCGTTCTGGAGCACTCAGAAGCGACTAGTCTAATGTACTATTAGTTTTATCATACCTCAGACCTTTACCTTTACAATGGAAATGGCAATATAGTGTGACTAAAAACTGCGCACTCAGATAATCCGTTGGCATGTATCGCCTGGCCTACCTGGAATGGCTGGGACGGGAGAACGATACTGTATGCAACTGTGCCACGCAGAAGCTTATGCTAGTTCCCTGCATGTGTGAGTCGCAGTGTTTCGTCGGCTTGTACTGCCAATGCTGCCACAATGGTGCCAGTGCAAGCTTCGTGCTTCCGCGCATTATCCGTACTTTGGGGCTTTCCTGTTTCTGGGCGCGTGCTGATGTTCGCATACAGAAGTCACTTTAGCCGGCGTGAAAGAGCCGACTGCCTTTCTAGCGCCTTTCTTTTCATCGATCCGGTGCGTTTAGAGCTTGCCGCCGGAGAAGGCTGTTGGGCTTTCGCTCCTGCGGCATCCCCCGCAGGTACGCGCTTCCTGTTGTTCGAGGGTCTTGTTCCCGTGCTATTATTTCGCACGCAGAACTTCCTCGGCGTCTTCTTCCGCCTGAACACGGCCGTAGAATGCTTCCATGTGCTCAGATGCGGCGTCGTGAAATACTTGCTTCTGTACTTGCCAAGGTTTTTTTTTTTTTGCATAGTATCGTTCGTTCCTCATTCCTGTTTTGTTATCGCATGTTGCCATTGCATGCTTCCCGTGTTGGCTTTCCGCTGGAACCGCTCCCACGAGTCCCGCTATCGGCTGTTTCGGTTTTGTCCCACCAAACCCTTCGTTTGCTTCATTGCGTGTGTCTTTGTTTACTGCCCTGGAGCGCTCTATGATTAGTGCGGGAAATGCAGTTACACAGTGACTTCCCGGCCTACGACGAGAGCTTAAGACAATAGTCTTGGTGCTCTAATTCTCAGCGTGTTTATTTGCTGTAATATGCAGTCCTGAAAATAGCTGTGGTTAGTGTTTTTCGTCACCATTGCAAACTCTCGCTTTGGTGCACCAAGTGAGGTTGAAAACTGCAGTATGTAGCCTTGCCCGCAAGACGGCAAATTAAGAGATGTATTGTTATTCCCCGAAGTATCTCGCGATACCTCCTTGAAAAGTATCCGCGATACCTCCGAAGTATCGCGATACCTCTCGCGATACCTCCTCTCCTTGATACCGCTTGAAAACTCAGCAGGCACTCACAATTTTTTTTTATTAGGCAGATAAATACAAAACTCAGAGTTTGGCGTGCATGGGCTATCCAAGAATCTTTCGTAGCCTTCAATCAGAATTATTGCAAATAGCTGCCCAACGTCGTTAACCAGCAATCGTCCCGTGTTTTTCTTCCTACGTCTCGTTTTTCGAACGCTGATTAACAATGTTGAGAGAGAGAGAGAGAGAGAGAGAGAGAGAGAGAAGTTTAATGATACGAAATGCCGAGAGGTCGGCCTGAGGTATATTCCTCTAGCCAGCTACTCGGCATTGGGGGAAGGGGAAGAGGGAAAGAAAGAGGGAAGAAAGAGGCGCATGATGGGTGGCGATGACGATAGAAGGAAGATGAACATATGGCAAGCAATTTGGCATGCTCAAAGTCTGCAATCCAGCCCCGTAATTTTTAAAAAAGTTCAGCAATGCCTGGATGGCCTTGAAACTCGAGTGAGCGTCTGGCCAAGGGCCTAAAATAACGTCCTCCGACAACGGTGCGCTGTCTAGACGCGTAAGGTCGTTGTCCAACCGTTCACGGTCTTCCACGTACTTAGGGCAGTCACAAAGCACATGGCCTATAGTCCAGAGACCGCAGACCTATAGTCGGCACAGACCGCATACGACGAGACCGATCCGTCTGTATACACGCTCAACGAGGAGTCATATTCTTTCGACATATATTCAAGTGTTAAATGTCTGAGGCCAACGGTAGGTATTCGCGATTTTTTAGAAATTCCGGGAACAGATAGACGTACCGGTATTTTGGACATTACTCAAGGGGGCATACGTGGAAGGTCAGCCGGGGCAAAGTATGCTGGTATGGTAGATTCTTGGCATTTAACGGCTCTTGAAAAAGTGGAGTCCGGCCGTATATCGGGTAATGTCGATAAGGGATGGCGTCCATGACGGCACAGCAGTCGCAGGAATACTCGAAGAGGTTCGCATCGTAGATAGACAGGTAAAGGGGTGACGCGAGCCTCCTCAATTGTTCCGTCGGTTGAGGTGCAACGTGGAACACCGAGACATGTTTTCAGCATCTGTGCCTGGGCACTTTCCAGCGTACGCAAATATGACGGGCTCATACTTGATAAAACTGGCAGGCTATACCGAATGTATCCGACGTATAGAGCCTGGTACAGCCGAAGTAGCGAATGCTCAGAAGAACCCCGCTTCATACCGGTTGAGTAGTTAGAATAACCAACGATCTAAAGAGTTCTTGCTTACTTAGCAGTATAGTTTCATGATTGAAACTATAATACAACATGAACAATAACAAGATATTAGAGAGGACGATAGCTAACATACCCCTGTTTTTCTCGTGCACAAAACACATTTGCCAAATTACTTTCACACTTATGCAAGAACAACATGAAAATTTAATGAAAACAATAAACGAATATTGAAAGGTTAAGGCTTAATGCAGAGGATTTTTCTGAGTCCAGATACTATTCTTATAAACGCCGGCCTTTGCTGGGTAGTTTAAGGGACAAGAGCATAGTTATAACTTAAAAGCAGTCTCCACTTCTTTCTTTGTTCTTGTGCATGTCGCTCTGCTGTTTTAAATTGCAAAGATGCGTTACTTATTTCACGCAGTTTATGTTGCCATGACAACTGAATGTCCTACATTGCAAGGCGAAAGAGATGAACGAAGGCTCACAGAAATATAGTTAATTAGCACACCTTCGCTCGTTGCCGCACCCACCCGCCTTAATTAAGTCCTCTCCCCTTTAGAAGAACCCCACCTATATATACTGTGGGGAGGAAAGCAAATGTCGCCTTCAAGAAGACAAGTTCACTTGTCGAAACGTTGGCTCCTGCTTTCACCTTGTTCTCGTTCTGCTCATTCTCTTGACGTTGTCCTTTCCCATATTGAAAGGCAATAGGCAACAAATAACAATGGCAATTCATAACCAAATCAAAGATGCGCTGATACAAAATTGTATAGAAAGATACACTATTATTGGTCGTAGTTTATAACGGAGGTACGAACGAGTTCCTTGAACCATAGAGCATTAACGGGGAGGGTGTATAATTGAGAATAAAAGAGTGCTGTGACACGAGGCCAGGGACACGGCCGTCTGTCAATCACGTGTCAACGGCCGTGTCAACGGCTGTGTGTCAACCGGCGTATCTGGTGGTCGTGGATTATCGTGTCTCTGAAAGAGATAATAGAAGGAGTGGCAGAGATTATTCTATTAAAGAATCTATTCGCTATGCTAAATTTCAAGCTATAGGCAACAACACTTAGTTTGGTTGCTTAGTGTTTTTTTCTCTTTCCGTTGTTTCTTTCTTCGTTGATTTATTTATTTATTGCATATCAATTTTTTTTTTTACGAGCACCGGTTTCTGCCACTCCTTCTATTATCTCTTTCAGAGACACGATAGCCCACGACCATCAGACACGCCGGCTGACAAATGGCCGTTGACACGTGACTGACAGACGGCCGTGTCCCTTGCCTTGTGAACAACACTCCTTTATCCTCAATTGCACGCCCTCCCCGCCAACATACCTTCGCTCGTTGCCGCATCCACCAGCCTTAAGCCATCTCCCCCTTAGAAGAACCCCACCTATATATATTGTGGCGAGGAAAGCATATGTCGCCTTGAAGAAAAGTCCACTTGTCGAAACGTTGGCTCCTGCTTTCACCATGTTCTCGTGTTGCTCATCATCTTGAATTTCCGTCTCCTGCCTTCGCTCTTTATTTTTCCTGAACTTCAAGAGAAAGAGATATACAAACCTAATGACAAAGGGGATATGTTATCCTGGTGGACTGCCCGCCACGCTACTCCAAGTTCCGGGTAACAGTTACTGTATACACAATTATCACATAAACACATAAATTGCATACACTTACAGGTACATACATACAAAATGGAGTTATTGACTAACTCCCGTAAATGCCCATGGATACTAGAAATACCAGCAGCGCTTTGTTACAGCGCGCAATACGCAAGTGATGCTTTTTCACAGGCCCGGAAAAGTACCGGAGCTCCAAGTTCGAGTTCCGAAATATTCTCAAGGTTTTAGTCGTGGAGCAAGAATTCTGAGAAAGCTATTGACCATGTATATCCTTTCACGCACCTTCTGTGTCTCTTGTTCCCAATCTTTCGCATCATGACGGTGATCACCAATTAGGATTGCTGTATACTCTCCATAAAACTGAATTTCATTTAAACAATTAAAATAAATAGTAAAGTTAAGGAAATCCTCTTGTTAGACTTGGTAGCCTTACAACCAAATCGAATTCTCCCATATAAAGGCGCCACAAAGATTGACACATACATAATCATGCCGCTTATGGCTGTCGATCAGTAAATCATACCCTTCAGTCCACACAATATAAGTTCGATATAATTGACCAGTCAGCTTCTTGTTTTGGTCGTGGCGCATATGTACATATAAATGTATTGTATGCAATATTAGTGTACTTCGTCGTTTTCGTATGTATCTTAGCCATAACTTCGTCTAGTTTTCCTTCTGTGATGGCGCGTCATCCTTGATCTTCTGCTTTTCACGCATGGGCTGGCGTGTTCCCTACTTGGAATAAACTCGCTTCATAGCTCGGTCGATCTCCGTCTTGTAAGTGTTATTTTTGTTTCGCCTAAGAACGATTAAGTAGTGGAATGGTTGGCCTTGCATGACTGTTCGTAGGGGCTTAGCGGTAAAAAATACGCACACATAAGAAGGGGGGGGGGGGGGGGGGCGATCAGTCGGGCTACTGTCAACTGGCATCGTTAGGGCTCCCGAATGCAATCATCAATGTACCACGGTACTATAGTGCGGAAGGACGGGGCAACGCCAAGTCACAGCCTTACGACATTTTTGTGCTTTTCAAAGATCTACATGTACAGTAAATAACTTCAACTTAATTTGTTCCAAGTATCGTTGCCCAGGTAATAAATTACAGAATCACAATTTTTAGCTACTCCGTAGTGTACGTATTAGCACGCTCGCATTGCTGACAGAACGCAGGCTATACGTCTGCAACAGAGAATAGTTCTGAATTTGATAATCTCTAGACGTATGACAAATCATGACGCTTTACTACTTTTGTCGCTCTGAAGAAAACAACACGTTTGTTACTATGTTGTCGGTACTGTCTTGCCCTCGTTAGCGCGACAAAATTAAAAAATGCGGACTAACTGGCCTATAGCAGTGTGCTTAGTTACCATAACGATAACCATAACCATAACCAAAGACATTTTTGCGCAGCCAGAAATTACTTTTATTCATGACGTTGAGACGTTTCTTTGTTATCTCCTTCTTGTGTGCTTCTGAGTCTCTAACGGTCGACAGTCTCGGAACTTTTGACAGCAGGCTCCGATCGAAGAACATATAGAACGAAATACATTAATCAAGTCACCCAAGTTTGTTTTCCAACTTGTAGGAAACTGAGGATACCCAGAGAAAAACAGTGATATATCACTGCTTTGCAAGCCTAGCCGCTCCACTGGCTGCACATTGCATCGCGTAAATGTTTCTTGTGTTGTAGTTGCTGTTATAAACCTTTTTTATTACTTTCAGAACTTTCATGTATGAATTTTTATTGGACATACTCAATATGTAGCGTCTCTCAGCAAGGTAACTGAGTTCAGAGTTGGGTTGCAAAGCTGTAGATCAAAGGAAACAGACCTATAGCTGGACATCGCAGTCATTCGTTTTGAGGAGTTAGCAAAGATTGTTGTGGTCTGCGTCCATGTTCTGTCACCTCAAAAATTCAATAACGCCAGTAGTCAGCAGACATCATTTCAGGTCAATGGTTGAGGTCGTGGTATGTGGCGTAGAGTGTTTGTGACACAAAATATGCAAACAAAAAAGACAATGGCAGCTTTGAATGCTAGAATAAAGTTCATATACAACGCTGCGCGTAACGCTTTACCTTTTTATTTACTCGAACGAGTCACCGATAACTGCACTCATTTAGTATGCAGATATATCGCAGTCCTTTTTTACAGCGAAGCTGTTAAGGGCTTGTTTCCCCAGTATGGTGTGCGCGTGTAGAAAAAACTATCATCATCAAGATTAGCTCTAGCGTCGTCGTCTTCTTCGACAGCTGGCTCGTTGACGCCCCTCGGCGCTAGCGCGTGATCACGCTCGTGACACTGCTTCTGCGTTCGTCGTTGTCATTAATTGATTAATTAATAAACACAAAGATGTAACCAATAATTGAGAAATACTTTAATGAAGCGTCGGGATTTACCCAGTGATAAACACTAGGGCCGCACGTTTCAGCTTCACTGTTTAATCATCTGTACGTGGTGCTTGGGCTGACGATATTATGGGGACTTTGTGTATCAGAATAACCTTAACGAACACTTGCAACCTGTGTAAGTGTCGGGAGAAATTAAATGAGAGATTTTATAGACGCGAAGAGGACGCAAATAAGATCAAGATAAATAACGATAAAGTTTAGACAAGAGAGTGTCGAAGCAATAAATGAATGAATGAATGAATGAATGAATCAATGAATGAAACTTTGTTTATCCATTTTTATAGGGAAGGGGACAATAGGGTAGAGGGCGGGGGGAATAATTTCTTGAAGTAGGCCTCCTCTGTCCTCTCAGTCCACTCCATGGCCTCCTGAAGGTCCGGCCTCGAGCTGTGCAGGGCACCCTCCCACTGCTCCTCACTAGATAGTAATTGTTTGAGGAAAGGGGCAAAGGGGTGCTTAGGGCCCTCCCTTCACGATGCTGTTTAAGTCTGCTCTGGGAAAGGCGCAGAGTTTACAAGAGGGAGAAAGGTGAGTGAAGGGATGAATGCGGTGGAGGAGGTAAGGGGACGGAAATGTGCCAGTCTGCAGCTGTCGCCACAGAACTTCAGACCTATGCGGGGGATTTGCGCATGAGCTGCGGAAAGGGTAAACGGTCTAATCGGTAGTATGTGCAGATGTCATGGTTGGTAATAAAGTGATCCCGCGCTGTAAACGGCGCCTCCTAGGTAACGAGGCCCGACACACCTGATACTTGCGCCCGGACCGTAAATCCTCGGGCACTGGTATGATCCGCCTCGTTTCCGGCAAGGGCTGCATGCGCGGGAGTCCGGATTAATGCTACAGTTTGATGGAAAGGATGGGCCCAGAGAAGGGAAAGGGTTGGCTTAGAGACCCTGCTCGCTCCGAAGTTACGTATGGCTGTTTCGGAGTCGCTAACGATAGCTGATGGCATTGGGATTGTGAGGGCCAGGGCTATGGCCACCTCCTCCGCGTCCTATGAGGAAGAGACATGAAAGGAGGCTGCCGCAGTGGCCTGGCCTTAAGAGTTGATGACTGGTATTGCATAATGCTTTCTATTTTTATATTCGGTGGCATCAAGATAGAGCACACCTTTTGAGGGGGACAATTGCTTTTGGAGAGCTTTTGCTCACAGCCGCCTGCATTTTATCTGCTGCACAGGGTGCATGTCTTTAGGAAATGGAGGAATGTAGAGGTTCTCGTGTATGTGATGTGGAATTGTTTGTTTAAGCTTGACGATAAGTGCCGGACTGATCGAAAGAGTTCGTAGAATGTATCGGCCGTTTGCGGTGTTAGAAAGTCTGCTATACTGGGATGTGAGGTGGGCTTCTGTGAGTTTAGATAAGTGTGCTGAAAATGCCAGTAAGCATGAACTTTTCAGCGGAAGTCCGCATGGGGACCCCCAGAACGAGTTTACCTACCTTGCGTAAAAGAGTCTCGATCCTGATCTGATCCTGATCTATTCCTAATCTCAATATTTGGCTCTTCGCCGACATCACTCTTTGGACGACTGGCGGCTTCGATGAAGAGATTCAAGACGCTCTATAGGCTGCAGCCAACTTAACACGGTCGTGGTTCATGCAGAGGCTACGACTCTCACAGGCTCCATTCAAAATTCTGAGCTCACGCCTGTGATACCAGTTGTGTAATGTATCCTTCACTTCGTTCCTCCCATTATCATCCCCCATTGTGACCCTTTTTCTTCCCCTCTTCCCCTTCCCTTACGTAGAGTAGCAGGCCAGATGCTCCATTGTCCGGCCGACCTCTCTACATTTTCCAATCATTAAAATACTTCTTCTTCTGAGCTTCTTCTCCTGCCAACCCACCGAGGGGCCGAAAAACACATACCCAATATACAGGTCCCTGTTACTAGAGTGTACAGGTTCCAGGTGCTTGGGTTACGCATTCAAAGCAACCGGTTCAAGGCATATGCCCTACATACACTCCACACCACAGTTGACCACACCCTGCGCCTTCTAGGGCGCGTCTCCGATAAACATGACGGACTAAAGAAGGCCGAACTCCTTCGCTTGGTCCAGGCCTTCGTTATCAGTAAGATTAAATTCGCAACACCCTATCTACATTTTCTCAAATCGAAGCACTAAAAAATTAGGCGTAGTTTAACAGGTTATTACTCAAGACACGCTTCCTTGCGCGATAACCATATAGATAGCCATATCATTTGTACAGCGTGCGACTCTTTTATACCAGTCTATGGGGCACATATTAGCACGACGTGGAAAGAAAGACTTTGTAGGAGGGAGTACTACCTCCTACAAAGTCTTTATTTGCATGTCGCAATAATATGTATTCCCTAGACTTGAACCAAATCGCCCAGCAACGTTTTCAAGTCTTTTATACCATGGAGCGAACGCAGTTGCCTTTAAAAAATGTTGACAGTATGAACTGAAATTGGAAACGGTGATCCTTGTTGAAGAAGCCACGTCGATGTAAATAAAAACTCTGACAGTGTTTGATTAGCGCAGCCAAACATAAATGCTGGGCCGGAATTCACAAAGCCTTTTATTAGTAGTGTAGTTTGTCATCATCCGGCCACAGACGCTAATATTTGCCTGGCACTTGCTGCTGCAATCACTTCTAGCGTAATAACTTCTTTTATCAGTACAGGCCGAGGTACATTGTCAACAGACCACGCGGGAAAGTACTTTCGCATAAAATAATGTAACGTCTAAATTGTTCTCTAAAATTCGTTTCAAGCAGGGCTACACAAACGCAACTACAGGTGCCGTTAAAATTAAACACAAAAAAGGGCCTCAGAGCTTCTAAGTGGTTATAACTTTTCTTGAGACTTTCGCTAAATCTTTTACAACCCGCGTCTCTTACTTTCACTCTGGAACTTCAAACATTTCAATCAACACACGAAAATAAAGGGAGTCGTTTAAGAAAGTGTAATCATTTTACGCGTCGCAAAGTCGCTGCCTATACCGTAGTCCGCGCTCACACGATAGTGCTTGACTCCTTCCTGGCACGAAACTGCTGTCTTGCAAGGAGCGCGCAGCTAATCAAGGCAGCGTTCGAAGTAGCGGCATTAATCAATTTCGCGCTAATCTTCCCTCCGGTGTTCCGGACATCCTATGCACTAGACCGAAACGAGCCTCCGCATCGTTGATTCCCATCAGAAGTTGCCTGCAGCAGAGTTGTTTCTCACTGCACGATACTGCTCCTCGTGCCATGACCTTATATTTGTCGTTCTAATCGTTCTGATGGGCCTACGCACATGGAGTGAAAATTGATTCACATCCAGTGGTGACGGTGATGAAAGAAAAGCCACGGTTTATCTAAGGAACCGGTATTGTGGGAGCCCACTTTCTTATCCCGGTAGTGCTGCTCTAAAACGCGCTGACAATAAAGTATCCTCACCTGCAGTCAATGTGTACTTTTAGTGGGACTTCTCTACCTTTTTCGCGGTGCTTTTTGCACCTTTTCTAATTTCGCGCGTGTTATGAGAAGCCATAGTGGGCACTTGACTCAGGCAGCTCTAGAAACTGATGGTTGATGTTAATTTTGCTTCTGCAAGTACGTAAACCAAGTGCACAAATTTGCCAGGCGCGTCTCTGCAGCCGCAAGGGGAAGCACTGCAGGTATTTATTTTATCTGCTGCGTTTGCAGCAAAAGAAAAATAATAATCACTTGATATTTTATTTTGGGTATTACAGCAACGTGAGAAACAGCTCTGAATGGCTACCAGTACTGTTGTTATATGTCTCGGTGCTCGTACTCTGACAGGAAATTGCGCGTGAGTACGTGCGTGCGTGTATAAATAAGGAACACGTGCTATACATTTGACACACGTGCAATCAATAGATGTCTGTATCTGAAGCGAACCTAGTCAGGCCTAGAGTGCTTGCACACAAATGGCTATGACTTAAATCTGACTAATTGCCACTAGAGTGCATAGTGACAATTACCATGCGGGGGGGGGGGGCAGCTTATAGGCAGATTTGTGAACGTGTCCATATAGTCGGGAGGATTGGTCGAACTCGAAAATAGGGAGAGTTGACAGGTAGGAATATGGGCCTTGGCTAAAACTGGCTTGTGGTGCTCAGACCATGTGGTCATTCGAGCGTAAAGTACTGAACATTTGTCAGCACAAATATTAAATGGCAACGACGCACCAGTTCACTTCTTCGTGATTAAAAACATGTCAGTAACGAGCCATACTGAATTCTAAGTGAATTCGAAGGTGATGCTACTCGTTGCACATAGGTAATAGGCTGCCCAGGAATTAATTTCAGAGTTGTTTTCAAGCTCTTGTTGATATCGAGGGTTTTTATCTCTTGCTTGTGTGTTTGTAATCAGTACTTAGCTGCTTTTACTGTACTTAGTAAAATACCGAGCCTTGTCCTGGTACAAACCTACCTTCCCTTCTACTGATTACGCCGCATGCTCACAAGGATATGTATCTGATGAGTAAATTTTTTGTCACGGATACTCAACGCTTTACTGCCCCGGCGTCTCTTAAGCTGTTCCTAGTGTTCCTTCTTTCTTTTTTTCCCGGCCACGTTGTATCACCCATTTCGGTTTCCTAGCTACTATTGTGAGAAGTCTGTTACCAAATTCCGCAAGCATCACCCACGTGAGTTGTGTAATATCCCGATACATATTTTTCAACGCAAGGTGCACTGCACATAATTAAGAACAACTTGCTGTCGCCCTCTCCTCCTTCGCTGTCCGTCGCACCGCTCTGCTTGTGGGATTCGCACGGCTAACGCTCAACTGTGGCCAGATATCGTTTCTGACCAGCCAGCCGGAAATTCATCAAGAGCCCCGCTGACGTCGAACCGCTGCGGGGAGCGAGTCTCGAAATTTAATTTATCGCTCCTGGAAAAAAGGTCTACGGTTTTTCTGCGAGACCGCTTGATTTTCGAGACCGTTTTTTTTTCTTACAGTCGTGCTTGTTGTATGGTTTCTCCCTTCTTGTTTTCTTCTTTTTTCTTAGCAAGCCGATGAAACCTTCGAGCGCTGACAACAATTTTTTGTTCGTGATTACTTCTTCAAACGTACTGTAACATTTGCAGCTGGTATTTGCTTCGTATAGAGATATCTTTTAACAAAATGTAAAGGTGTATCGTTCGCTGCGGTTTTTCTTATTTTGTTATCGAAAAGAGGTACTTTCGATGCGGCACTTAAACCGTGCTTCGAGGGCTGTCCATGCATGTGAGATGCGAGTCTACCTCGTTAACAGTCTTCTTAAAAGTTTTGCGTAGTAAGCGACCTTCTATTAAAAATCCTCTTTCTGCAGTATGTTGTAAAGGTACTCAAATTTACAGTTGTTTGGTATACGTTAGAATAATGATTGAAATACACTCAAATAAGTGGCTGCTTTGATGCTACATTTCGGTCAGTGGCAGCGTTGTTGGGGAGTTGCCCCTGGTTCGTTTCACCAGCTTCAGATGACAAAATTTACTTTTCGTTTGCTCATGCGTGTATCTTGCCTGATTTAATGGATTTCTCCAATTGTTTCGTTTATTACCGTTCTTGGCCCAATTTCATGGATTTATACGCTCGATAATTTCTTTTTCGGTGGCTGTAGCCGTAGAAGGAAGCGTATTTATTCAAAGGAGTATTCTATGATGGGGTATTTCTCTCTTTGATCTAGAAAGATATTCTCACAGGGAGTGCACCATTACCGAGTCAAAGATACACTGAAAAATGTTCTAAATATTTGGAGGACGCTTAAGCTTCGCCTTTAGGAGTGGAGTGCGATGACATTCAAAGATCCCTGACTGCTCCTCACGCTTCCCGGCAACTGCAGCATATATAACCGTAATGTTTACCGGGAAACTATCGCGGCGAACGCATTGCACGAAACGCGGCCCCTTTGCATGGGCCGCGATGCGGTGGAGGCGAGCGCCATCTGGAAGTGTTTCAAGGAAGCGGACCACCGCTCCGTGGACTCTGAGATATTTACGCGCCGGCGTGCGCAAATAGCGGACGCCGTCTCCGGTCTATGAATTGCAGAAACGCTGTAGAAAGGGGTTTGTCTGAGGTTTGGCGTAACAGAAGTATGTTTTCTCGTATATTCAAATTACAATCTCAGAGCTATAATGTCTGTAGGTGGTGTGTAAGTCGTAGTTTGCGATTTTTCCGCGTATTTTAGCTTGAGAAATTCAGTTAGTTCAGTCAATTCCTTGCGTCACATGGAAGGCCTGGGTATACGTGGTTCTAAAATCTTTTTACCGAAACGATGGCCGACACCGCAATTTCTGCGACACAGGCTCCTTAACCCTACCGCGTTAAAGATGCATGCTACACATGAGACATTGGGGCTTGGTGTCATCGAGCACAGTAGATTGTTTAGCCTGTAAATTATCTACACTCCTGATGTAAATAGGAAAGCTCTGACGTGGCTTTCCATTTAAAAAAGCGGAAAGAAAAAAGCTTACACAAGGAGAGGCAAAACGCCAGATTGGGGCATCTTGTTCAGAGCACGCACGTTTGCGCGACAACTGCGAAAATACAGCAGCTATTGACGTGTCGTCGTCATGGAAGACAAGCAGTTTATTCGCGAAACCCTGCGTAGCTGTACTTCAATTCAAATTCCTCGAAATCCGGGATAAAGCAACGAAGTAGCCCTGGCGTTCCACATAACGCGAAGCCAATAAGCCAAACCAAAAAAAAAAAAAGATGCATGCAAGTGAACCTGCGCCCCGTGCTACGATGAAAGTCGCTGACGTGCGCTGTAGCTCTTGGCGTGAGCATGATGGATGAAAAGGTCTTTTGAAAGACTGCGAGGCCCACAGCCCGTGCCGTGCTTATCTATTCGTTTCCGTTTATTTATTTCAGAAGCTTGGCTCATTTTAGACCTTTCTTATGCCTACTTCCCGTGCAGCGGCTGGCTCTCAGTCTGTGATGACAGTGGGCTGTAAAACCGTAGATCATCGCTTTTCTTTATGTGACATTCAACCAAATCTTTCTTTGCTTCCAACACGTCTCTCTATATTTTTTATACCAGGCTTTTCTCATAGGACCGGGATAGAAGACATACATCAAACAAACGAGGTTTCATAAAAGCGTGTTTTTATACATATGATGGCTGCTACGAAACTGAACAGAAACGTCTTACTACAACTCTGGGCACTTCATATGGCGGCAAAGATGCATGGAAGTAACTTTCGCTATGACGCCACAATGAAATGGGAAAAGCAGAAAACGGCAACTGCTTGTGCACGTGGGCGTTGAAGTTTGTCTTGAAGATGTGCTGTCTTCGGGCCTATAAAACTAAAGTAGCTAGAAAGGATTGGGAAAAAGCGCATTATCCATATACTGCGATTTCTACAGTGTGATTTCGTATACTGTGACTTCATTGTGCACATCGCGTGAACGAGCAATAATGACCTATGGGTCTTGTCATTCTTATTCTCTGTTTGAAACCTCTGCCCATTTCTATGTGATGCCACGTTGAACAACGCTGTAAATTTGCTGCTATTTGGACTCTTTCATTGGCAACATACGTTCATTATAAGTAGCACTTTTTGCATCCACAGCGAAATTGGAGAGTGCCTTTCCCTGGCAACACATGAGGTTACCAGGAAAAACGGGCGCTTTGCCATGCGGAGTTTAAAGTGCTGCAATGAGAGAAATTCGGGATACTATGCATGGTACTATTATCTACACATGCGAGGTTGGTAATTTTATTTAAATTGGCTCGTATCAATGACTGCTTGTGCGCATGCGCGTGCGTGCACGTGTGTGAGTGATGCCGTGCACCAAAGCAGTATCTTGTTTTGCTTCAATGACAGGGCACTCCAACCTAACCTAAACTATAGGAATGGTTCTGGTAGTCAACTGACCTCAGGTTACAAATATTGTGGTTGTTCTCCATTGTTTCGTGAAGCCCCTTTGGTTAGCAAATATAAGGACAAGATAGAGCGTGAGGTCAACAAAGAGTATCACATTAGGAGAAAGGAAACTTTTATCAGCATGCCTTCACTGGTTCTTCACGAAAAGAAATTCTAGTTTGTAGATGACGGTGTTCATTCTCGTTGATCGCACCTTCTCGCTGCTAGGATCATGATATTTTCATTGTGTGATTGTAGGCGGCGCTTGAAAGCGCATATTATCTGTGCATAAACTTCAGTTGGTAGCTGGCGTACGTCCTGTTACTCTGTATTCCTGTGCTCGTCGTTTCGCAGCGCTGGTTCACCTTCCACCGTACACCCGCTATGATATTTTTGTCTTTGCTTCGAGACGTCTGTAGTCCCCCCACATAATTAGAGAGAGTCCACATATCGCTACCGACTACACATATTAGTACGTCAACATGTCAAGCATGTGAGTATTCCTGCACCAATGAGAAGGCTTCTCGCGGCGTTTCTTTTGACTTCCGAACTATCGACTCTTCGTTATAGCCACGCGGCCTCTTTGTAGGCGGCGCCTTTGTGCCGAGCTTCTTTGATGTGTCGAGCAGGAAGTACGCCACCCAGTCTCATCGTCGTTCGTTGTTTTCTTTCTTTGTTGCTTCTTAACGCCTACTATTATTTCTTACCTTCGCTTGAATCACGTGTTTCTATTTTTTAACTTGCGTGAGAATTTACCATCAATTTCAAATCCTTGGCTGTTTTCGCTGTTGAGTAGACACTGACTGTAATGATGTATTGTCTTCAAGAAAGGACTAATTATCTTACGCTCTGTCTCATTAAGAAATATATGAAGCTATAGAACTAAAGAACCAAAGTGCTCCTAAAGTATTAGCTTAATTGCACGTGACCAGTTGTGTGACGTGGTGAACGAGCGCATCCAACCAGTACAGTGAATTATGTGTCCTGTAGTTCACAAGTTGCGCTGCGAAACACTGTTTCTCCTTTTATCTTCTGAACGCTCCACCTAAACGTGCTACTAAATGTAAGTACACGGGAGTTCTTGCATTTTGCACACATCGAAACATGGCGGCCACGGCCGGCATCTAACCCGCTAGCTCGAATTTAGCGTCTAGAATCAACTTAATGTTTCCGGAATGAGTGAATTTACTGTGTTTGTGTCGTGCCAGGGTTCATATGCCGCCTAGGGGCCGTGCATGCTGTAATAAAAGGAGCTACGTACGAGACGCGCAAGTTAACTTTTTCAGACCCAGTGACGTCATTTGGAATCGAATAATTTACTTGTCCCAAAAAATTGAGTAATTAGGTTTTGTAAAAGAACACTGCTATGTACAAAAACATCATGCATTTATTTTTAAATACCGTCAAGCGTTGCCTTGTGTGTGTTTCGGATTAATGTTAGTCTAGTTAAAATTATGCAGATAATTCAATCATATAAAATTCGGCAATGTCTTTCAGGCATTTTTTCATACATTTGACCCAGGAATATTTCGTACTAAAAGAATAAGCGTTTTCCTGGCGTGCACTGCCACTCTGGAATGAAAAAGTTAATCAAGCAAAGTGAGATGCGAATATCAGCATTCTCTACTCTTATGTCAGCATTTGCGTGGTTGAAAGTGGGTGCTTATCAATTTATTCGCACCCGTTATACTATTCGTCCTTTCTTGCGTTTCGCCCTGTTTTGCATTTCAGTTAAGATTTCTGCCCGTTTTTTTGTACGCTTCATGCAGCGTAGCGCATTCCGCTGGTGACTAGTTGTCTAAATGCCGTCGTACTGAGCCCATTACGATGGAGCGTAAATGCGATAACACCTGTGAACGGCGATAATTTTGGAGTTTTACGTCCAAAATAACCTCTTGGGCAATGAGAGACGCCGTAGTTGATTAATTTATACCACGCGAGGTTCCTTGACGTGCACCAGAACATTACTACAGAAGTGTTTTTACATTCCACTCCCACCGAAATGCGACCACTATGGCTGGGATACGAATCCGCGAATCCTTGCTTTGCAGCATAACGTCATAGCCATTGAACCATAGCGAAGAGTGAACGGAGACGCCCGTGCACGTTAAAGAAATGTATTTAAGAAATGTATTGAAGAAATGTATTAAAGAAATGTATTAAAGAAATGTATCAGAACGTGCGCCCATCGCAACCCTGGAGCAAGTATGGGACATCATTTAATAACCGCGAATTTTTACAGATATCTAGCCTGTAGTTGCTGCTCTGCCGCATAAAGGTAATGTGTGGGGCAAAACAATCTTATCGGTTTATACACTATGGTATATACACTATGGTCTGTTAGAGCCCAGCACACAAGCTTTCGCATGGTTATTATGCACGCAAAGCTTCCTTCAGCACATTTTTATCGAGTAATTTTTTTCTAATTTCTTTGTACACGTCCCAGCGCAAGGACTTACCGAGAAAAGTGCAGATCTCCAGAGACTGCGCGAGTTGACCGAGTATATGGCGGATAGCGGAAAGCCTCATGGCACCACCCGTTGCGTTCAACAGCAACGACGAAAAGGAAGAAATACCAACGAGTACACGGAAGCTTCTTTTCTCGAGTGGCGATTACGAGCTTTCCAGACAACGTCGTAGGGCCTCTCAGGGTGTGATCAGGCGCGAATAACCGACTAAGGAGCGTTCGTCCGTGCTCTTGCATACTAATTCTTCCACTCTCGGACGATGCACTTAAGCGGCACAAATTAGACTGGGTGCGATAAGCCGGTCTAGTTCCTGCTGGACTGTCCCAGGAGCTCTTGAGATGCTCAGCGAGCAGCAGCGGTACTCTCCACTGCTTAACAGCATGCTTACTGAATACTTTGCTTTTTTGGTTTCCTTTGTAGATAAATTTTCGTTAACATATTTGGTGTTTTGCGCTAATTATTTTTGGGTGTAACATGTCATTGCACTCGCAAAATATACTGTGCTTGAGCTGGACACGCGGACAACCTCGAAATACGTGGCATCTTGAACGAGTCCTTCGCGCGGCGTGTTACACTTACACTTACAGCAGGAACTTTTCAATTCCTTATTCTATTTCTTCTGCGCTATAACACCATCAAAACTAACGTTTTTAAAATGAATAATTCTGGCTTAGCTACCACCTGTACAACATGTTGCTGGTATCGCTACTTTTCAAGCCGTTCAAATTTGATTGCTTGATGCAAACAGCACTCCATACCGGCGACATGGAAGCTTGCTAGGCGCACGCAAGTATTTCCTCGGGGACAGGAGAAGGATATAACATCCTCTCCTTCTCAGTAATATCTGAGGAAAGAGCGATTCGGGAAAACATTGAACGCTCATCCCATCTGTTTCGAGGCTCTTTCCTTCGTTTCAATAGTTGTACCTGCCAAACTCCTGTGCAAATGCTCCCGTTTTTTCTGTTTTCATCATGCTTGTGTGTTTGGTTCTCTGGGCGTAGGTATCCGTTTTTTCTGGTGTTTACCTTAGTACTCCGTCGCGGCGGTGCTTACTCCTACCATCACCAGTGATTTCGCCGCTGTCCCGTCCCCGAGCAGGTTTTGGTGGTAATCGTTGTGGCGTGGCGTGTCGTTCTTCCGGTTCGTCGAACATCTTTCAGCCGGCTGCACTTTGAATGGCAGCGGCTGCAGTCAGTGGCGATGGCAGGTGCTTGTTGCTTCCTTGCCTGCCGGCGATACAACATGTCTCCGTCGTCCAATGGTCCTTTGCCTCACCTTATCTTGCTTTTCTGAATTATTTCTTTGTGGATGCTGCTCGAATTTAGGTCACCTTATCGTGCTTCTGCAGATTGCATATAGAACTTGCATTTACAGCTGTAGAATCTTTTAATAAGATAAGCATTTTTAGGGTGTTTCACGCACTTTATAGTGGCTGACTGTCTGTATATCTATCTAGTTATGCCTCTAATCGTTTTCTCTCCTACCAGGGTCAATGAGTAGTCCATGGTCGAATGGGTAGTGCGTCGGCCTACTGTGCTGGGGCAAGAGGGTTTGAAATCAACGATCGCGCCAACTTGGGCCACTGGATATGTGGCGCTGTGTAATGTTTCACTGTTTAAAGAACTTCTTTGACGCCGTCGTCGGCCGGTGCAGATTCGGTACCAGTCATGGGGCAGTGGGTATGTACCACTCTTGGATTATGTACCACATACTCAACCTGGAGCAATGAGTATGTGCCACTCAGTCTGGGCTGCTCTTCAATTAGGCTCATTCGTGTTAACGTTTGCAAGTATTTGCCATTGCGTATATGCCACTTTACAATGACCAAAATGGTCCTATAGATTCCTCCGATACCCGGCAGACTCGAACCCGTGCCGCATAGTGCCGCCGCCGCTAGATGGCGCAGCGTGTGCAGTAAGAAGCGCGACAGTGGAGCCCGACTGCATACACGTTTCGGCGTTGGCAATACGGTGTGTAGCCGCATTGCTTCAATGCTTACCATACTAACGTCTACATTTATCGTCAGATAAGCTCTGCCGTTTACGTTTTTTTAAATATGTATAACGAAATGAAATAACTTCTAGCGCAAGCGTGCCCTGTAACTGCTCTGCAAACGTTTTAGAAGAGCGCGACTACCTCCAGCATCGGCTCTAGTTGGGATATATATTAGTTAGTCGTGGGAACATGTCTTTTCCAGTAATTCTGCATGTTTTTCACATTTTCATTGCGTATCGTGAACGTGCCGTAGCGTTATATGAGCTTACGGAACCTCAACTGAACAAGAACGCATATTGCTGTCGCTGCTTTATGTAATGTAACGTATATAATGTAATGTAATGCTTTATGTATGTAATGGTTTGTTTTGGTTACGTTTGCACAGTTTTGTAATAATAGTAGAGCTTTGGGGAGGTAGGGGGGGGGGGGGGCAGGGAGTAGAGAGATCGGAGAGTTTAGTTAGCTAACTCTGCGACCGCAAATGCTGCACTGGTTACGTTAAACGTGTAGCTTAAATCTGTGTAGCAGAGTAGAGTATCCGATTATCGCATATGGCCACAGTTTTCTCTAATCCCCAGAGTGGTACACTTCACTACCTCTGTATGCAGTGTCGAGCCACGGTTGTTGTGGTGGCAGGGTTTTTGCGCGACCCCTTATAAGTAATCCGTCCAAGTTAAAGCCTATTTTAAAATATAAAAGTATAATTGAGTGGCCAAATTTTAATGTACGTGGTTTCCTGTATATCCATTTGAACCGTTTTCTTACAGCAGCAATTCTAAAATATGGTTTATTGATCGGAGAAACATTGTGAAGATTCTGGGGGTAATTTGGAAACTGAAATACCTAGGTTGCCTTCAGAGCAGCTAAAATTTTGAAATTTCCCATACATGTTCCTCGTAACCGATAAGGTGTTCTTGCGAAGTTTCACTTTTGTTAATCTTCTAGCTCAAAACGTATAAAACATAACGGATTTTAGTTCACTAGAACGCATCGAGAAATATCTCTTAGGGAAACTTTGATAAGTTCTTACTGGATTCCTACGTAATATACCACGTTAAATTATTTCACAAAGAAACATTTCTTTGGTTCCAAGCTTTAATTTGACACGCTAGGTCGTTTCTTCACGACACTCTCGTGAGAGCACTAAAGCACACCTAACTGCGATTTGCCAATTTCCTAAAGCACACCTGATTACGCGATGCTGTTTAACATTATGCACAGTTTTCCTTGACGTGATCAAGCTTCCCCTATACTATATTGCGCTAGTTCCCATGGCTCTTTGAGTAAAATTTCACGAATATTTCTTGTGGACTTCTTTAACGGATGTTTCGAACATCAGAACGGACATTTTCCTTCCCTATTTAGTCGGAATAAAAGCTTCGTCTTAAAGGAGAGGACGCGCCACATTTGTCAACTGCAAACGTCAAGGCTAGGAAGTTCATCGGGTCATGGGGCTGTATAATACTGCTCAGTTCAAAAAGCTCAAGCTTGTTTCAAACGCAGTTCCGAATTACGTTGCCGAAGGCGGCGTTTGTGTACTGTATGCCCTTAAGGTATTTCATAGCTACGCGAATCTTCATCAGGCCTGAACCTACTACCGCAATGGGCGCCTTGTAGCTGTCTAGTTGAAAAATGGAAATGACTCAGGAGCCAACGTTCACGTTATTAGTTCCCTCTGCGCAGAGGGCGAATGTAGCCCCAAAGCAAAGCCAATGCATGGCACGCTCTTTCTAATTAGCGGGGAGCAACCACCTTTTCTGCAGTGACTCCTTTCGCACCGCGAGTTGATGCTCGTCCGGGAATACGCCCTCTGTTTGGAAGCCTCAGCGGACCTTAATTCATTTCCTGCCGTAACCTACGTAATTAGTTCGCCCTTAACGACGACCTTAACTGCCGAGGCGAAAGAACGCGGATGAATTGAATAGAAAGAAAGAAGTAAATTATTTAGTCAATGTGGAGCACAATAAAAAGAAATGCTTTGTCGGAATTAATTGGCTGTGAGGCGATGGAGCTCGAGAAGACGAAAGGAGAAGACGTCAGTGACGCTTGGGCAGTCGATGAAATGATTGGGAAGCGTGAATGTCGACTACTAGAAACACCGTATACATACACCAGTACACCAAGCCGAAAGAATGAAAGACCAATCGGAGAGCAGTCCAAATACATGAAGGCACACTGGGTGCGCCAGCCTAAACTCACGCACAAACCTGGGCCAAACCTTGGGAGACGAATAAAACTAAAAATAACGTGATAGAGACGGTGCCCTTGATTGAACAGGTCCCTGTCCGATATCTTCCGGTCACATTATGTGCTTGAAACCAGTAAAAACTAAACAGAATGAGGGCTCTGTTTTCAATAGGTTGTTATCGGCACAAGATAAAAACACGCCTAAAGTTTCTGGCCAAGCTCCTTGAGTTAAAAAGTAATTTGGAGGCGAGATTGCTTTCTTCTGATTGTTCCTGCTCCGCATGCCATACGAGATTCAAGTGAAGCTAAGAAATGTAATCATGCAGCCCAGGAATTTCTCACCTAAAGTAAACCTAAAAAATACAGTTTGAAGATCGTGAGCAGGGCTTTCCTGAACGAGGAAAAAGAGGTGATAATTAGGGACGAGTAAACAACTCTCAAAAAAATGTGCTAGTAGAAAAGCAGGTCGAGAAAGAACCGAAAAACACAAACTATGAGCCAAGAAAGGAAAGCATGGAAATTTCTTAACATATTTCTCTGTTAAAAAGAAAGAAACGAAGCGAAATTTGCGGCTGGACTGATTGTTTTTCTCGTATTATATTTCATTTGGTTTCTAAAACAGCTTCATATAAAACATACTAAAATTTCTTGGTTCCATAGCAGCATAGACCTGGTTTATTCTCCTTTGTCTGTGTTTTGTGTCCTAACCATCTATAAATATAGGAGGAAAAGTTTAAGCTCACACTGCTTCTCTTGTATAGAAATAAGCAAGGATCAAGTAAAAAAAAAAGAAAGGCGTGTGAACCAAAGTCGACACGAAAAGAGGCAAGGTCGACGTACATGGTATTTATATGTACTTATATGTGCTAAAACTGGGGCATTACAGATCATGCAATGTTGCGCACTTGCGTGATATTTGCATTATTGTTATCATTATTATCAGGCCCTACATTTTTTTTTTTGCCAGACCCTCTATTCCTTTTATTAGGGTAAAATTTCTTGATTCGCCTTTTTTTAATGCGCATCAATGTCGACGTCGTGTTTTTTTGGGTCGACTTGGATTGACGCGTTTTATTTGTTTTTTTTTTTTGGCCAAAAGGTTAGGTAGGTCCATGCCGGAGATAGTGTAGTCAACAGTGTGATGTGGTTAATTTTCTACTATATTGGCACTAATTGCATCAGTCCTGTTAAGTTTACCTACTTCGCGACTGATTTTCGTTTGTTCTCTCGTTGCTACCTACATTTGGATGCCTTCTGCGACTGGCTACGAGGCTCTGGTTGCACGAAAGGGTCATTTTTGACCAAGAGGAGAGATAGATACCCAGATACCACTTACGCCGAACCCGTGTGAAGTTGCCACGTAGAGCTTGTCTTCAAAAGGGAAGAAAAATGTAGACTGCCCGGCAGAATTTCAAGAAGAAAAGGCAGCCGACCATAGTTTAGTGATGATTGATGAAGCTTTCAACTTCCGCGCTGAGTCGGAGTCCACTTTGCTAGGGACTTAGTCGGAGGGCAATTGATTCATCGTTTGACAGTGCGAAAGGCCCTCTGCAACTGTAGAGCAAACCTGTAGGACGTAAACATATAACGGTTGCCAGCAAGTACGGACGCGAGCACAAGAAGTAGAAATTCAATTTCAATAGAACTTCAATTTCTAAATTTATCATGGTAATCCAAGTGTTGTTACCCTTGTCGGGGAGAGGTGTGAATCGACTTTTGTGTACGTGTATATCTTTTGTCTACAAACCTTGTTATTGTTCATGGGTGTATACGCATGCGTGGCGGAGATTTGTGGAATGTATTCACAATAAACTTTAGTTGTAAGTCCAGCGTTGTCCTGTCCGTTTCTACTTTTTGTGCTCGCGTCCGTACTTGCTGGAAACCGCTATATGTTCACCATGCACCAACTGGCCCAGCAAACTACTCTACAGTAGCGTGTACTTTTTGTGTTTTCTATTCGCTATCGCTAGAACAGCATTGAGCATTTAGCTTGCCTTTACGCTCACAATTCGCGGAGCACGCGCTTGTTTGTGGGGTTTTCTGCATAGTATGGCGGGATTCATGACATATTACGCTACCCACCGCGCTTGCTTAGCGGCTATTGTGTGGGAATGCTAAGCACGAGGTCGCGCGATCAAATGCCGGCGGTGGCGGCCACATTTCAATGGGGGCGAAATGCAAGAACGCGCGTTCCGTGTATTGAGTGTACGTTACAGATCCCTCGAGGGTCAAAATTTACCTGGAGTCCCCCACTACGGCGTGCCTCATAATCAGCTCGTGCTTCTGGCACGTAAAATTCCAGAATTTTATTAATTTAATTTTAAAATGGTATGCTATCGAGTCCTCCTTCGTGTGGCCTGTCTAGTGTCTCGTTCCCTAGCGTAGGTATCGCATAATTTTATAGATGTTTACGACATCGTTTGTCCACTTATTGTAACTTCTTTTGCTAGCGTTTCAAGAACGCCCCACAGTCGGGTGGATGACAATTTCCCCTTTCATGAAGTTTCCCTCCATCTTGCAGGCTGCCGCAGAACTGATTTGCCATATTCAGTCTTCCACTGCTTCGAGTTGTTGATTAATTCACCATCGCTCTTCGATCTGCTAGCCTTTGGTTAGCTAAGATGGTAGAGCAGCCGCCTCGGCAATGTGTTTGTCCCCTGTTCGAATCCCGGACTAGGATAAATTTTCCTTCAACTGCGACGCTTTCTTCATGAGAAACCTTTATGGGTTTCCTTTGTGGCGTTGGGCTACAGTCGGGTGGATGACAATTTTTCCTTTCAAGAAGGTCGTGTGCTGGCACTGAGCCGATGCTGCATAGTGTCTTGAACCGGGAGATTTAGGCACCTGCTTTACGGCAGAAGTTGCCCTCTTATGTCCCCGTCAGCAAATATTACGTGTTACTGCGATAAGGGGCCGATGGAGAGACCGGTACAAAACTGATTTTGAAAATAAAGAAACACTGGGGAGCTTTAGGAATGCGAAGTCTTTCTTGTCGCGCAAAGCCTGTGCTGCACCTTACCATACTCTTGCGAAAACACATGCTGAAAGCTAGACACAAGATAGCGACTTAATAAAAATTTAATGTAAGGTTGCTATAATCTATCCTCAAGCGTCTATGTCTTGTGTTTGAGAAGTGAGGATGTTTAGGCTATGTGGTCAAGAATATTCACTTTGTTGTCGTAGAACTTTGTATTTACTTACCATATTTCACGGTAAGTTTACAGCATTTCACTCAGAAAGTATAAAATGAAATCCTATTTTTATATGAAGATCTGTCCACCAGTCCCTTACTTAAGGCCTTTTTACAGGCCATCTCTGAGAGAGCAGTCGTGCCACCTCTAAACATGCAGCTTTTTCACCTTACTCTCCATTAATACAGTCGGGTCTCTTTTTCTATTTTGCTTTTCCTCCAGGTCTGGTATCTGGCGTGCAAGAGTTCGAGAAAACACCATCGGACGCAGAGGTAAACCCTGGAACCGAAGTGCGGTTGCAGTGCCAGGTGCGAAATCGACGAGGCGAGTGTGTGTGGCTTAAGAATGGCTACGCTGTGGGTAAGATCCCGGACAAGTACGACTTCGAGCGAGAGCCGCAGGACGGCGACTGCTCGGTGCTCATCCGCAAAGTCAACTTGGACGAGGACGACGGCTCCTGGCAGTGCCAGGTCACCAGGGCCTCCCTGCAGGATGCGCCCCTCAACTCTAATGTCGCGAAGCTCGTTGTGAGAGGTAAGAATTCAGTGCCTTTACCTGACTTGTTCTGATAAATTTATGACCAACGCTTGGTCCTTTTAAAAGGGTTCCTGAAGCATCGTTCTTTAATTTGTTCCTTATTTTTGATTACTCCATCAAGTAATGCTGAATACTGCTCACTATACAAGAAAACATAACACAGCACTGTCACAAATGTATGAAAGAAAAAGAATGCACATACGTGCTATTACACTCAATATGAGTTGCAACACCAGAATCTGTTTTTTTTTTTGTGTGTGTCTAAGAGCTGACATGCTGCTATACAGTGTCCGGATGGCAGGATGACAGCGACTACACACCCAAAATGTTGTTTACCATCATTCCGATTACTGGTATCACCCTATTAACAAGAAAACTGACACTATTAGAATAATGAAAGAAGTAACGGGTGTATGCGTATGTTGTAACTTATACTGAGCACCATAGTACATGTTCAAGTCTATGTGAAGCAAAGCTTTATTCAAGCGCTGTTTATTGCACGCGTACAGCTAAAGGCGATGCATGCTATTGCGTTTACTTCCCTCCTATCAGCGGGAAGCCTCGTGCAATGTTCATGTTTATCAACCGTACAGTTTACCAGTTAAATTTCATGCATCTTTTATGTTTATTCGCTGCACCATTGACTAAATAAGCAAAAGCAAAGCAGTGCGAAAATAAGGTCGGAGCATACCTCATAGTCTTGTGGACGAGATTTGTTTTTCTTACGATACTAAATGTATTCATATGTGTGGATGACACAGATGGAAGGCAGTGCTTCAAAGGCTACCGCCAGTGCAGGAAATCATGAATTCTTTCAAATATTTGCTAAAAGGTCAAGGGAAGCAAAACACTGGGAGTACCCCTACCAAAATACCTAAAGAATACCAGCCGAACCAATCCATTTTTCAGATAGTGCAGCGGAAATAATGACGCCGTTTAATGTGCAGCCCATGAATGGAGATGGTGTAAAACATGAATTAGTAAAACATGAATGAATACGCACTAATGAATAACTGGTTGGTTATTCATAGCATAATTATCACTGTGCAGAGCCGCTAAAGAATCATTGCCTGTAGAAAGACATTAATACCTTCAGTACATGTTTCTCTAGAGTGAGAGAAATAAGTACAGAGAAAGGGAGGGAGGTTAACCAGAGGTGGTGCCGGTTGGCTGCCCTGCACTAAACTCTTCCTGCTTGAAGGAGGTGATGTATTAGTAGTTCATCTCAGACTTGTGTTGTAGGATATTTGTGTGTTCGGCTGTTCCCATAATTTTTGTTTGAGGAAGAACATTACAGGACGATACTGAAAAGCAACTACAACTGTGTGATGGACCAGATTTTGAAAGATGAAAAAATTTATCAAATTTCGGGGTACTACCGAAGAACTTATTCTTAGTCAAGTTACTGCTTACGCTGAATCCGCATATTGTTCTTGGCCCAAATTAGAAAACTATGGTGTAGTTGTATAGATATAATAAATATCAAGTCTACAGGAGTGCGTTCAGTTACGAACTCGCATGACGGGTTCCTTACAGAATGCTCTTCAGCAGGAAAACCATTCAGGGCAAGATTGTGAAGAGAACCAAGTCATGCGGAATAATTAGGAACCCTTTCGTAGAACTAAAGGACTGCAGCGTGCAAAAGTCCAACAAGCAATCAACATGAAAGGAATTTGCTATTCACTTCTGGAGCTCACGTCTCCTTCTGAGCTGCGTCAAAACGGCGGCTTTGCGTCCGCGTTAAGCCGTGGAAGGCAAAGGAAAAGCGCCCACTTTTTCAAGTGTTACACGGATTTTACATTTGCAAACATGGAGAACGCGTTTCCTGAGGTGTTCGATGGGCTTTGTCTTAGTGTGTGTACAACTGAGACAATAATTATGAACATGTTCTATCTCCTTCCTGCCCCCATACGCCCTCTTGTACAAGATTCTTCAGTTTAGCCAGCAACATGCCATTTCATGTTGCTCATTCTGAGCGCCGCGCTTTCTTGCCGATAAGATCGTTGTGAAAATTAGCCCTATTGAAAGTAGATATTTCTAAAGCTGCTCGACAAGTTCGTGATCGGAAAGCGTTGCTATGCACGACAGGGAATGTTCCAATGTGATGTAATTCTTCAAATCAATTGAAACAGGACCTGTAGCTACTGGGCACATATTTTATCGATTGGATCCCAAGGCCTGCTACCTCTAACCAACAAACTTTTAGTCGATAGTTTGATATTATCACTATTAAGCCCCTCATTTCAAAATAAATCACCATTGCCTAGCACGCGTTCGTTTTTTAAGGAGTCGAAACTTGAAACTTGAGCCAATTCTTCTTTCTCAAGTAAATAAGATAATCAGAAAAATTGCGATAGACTTTGCATTACAACTTCCTTAAGTCTGCTTTCACTGATATCAAACATTACTACCTCCCCATAGATATATGATGAGCATAATAATGCTGTGTACGGTTCCTTTTCAGGTTTTTTTAGCACAACATGAGCATTTATGCCATCATAGGCATGAATTATTTTGGAAAAATGAAGTCAGGACCAGTCAAAGTCATATCAAACTTGCATTTACATATTATGGGGCAAAATTTGAACTGTTCTGGCGCATCGGCATCGTTTAACAATATTTAGGAAATCTGGTGAAGACGCAACAATGGCTAAGTCGCGCAGTAGCACATTGACCATTTGAAATCCCTGGCCATATTTATTTAGACCTGGCTTCTCGCTTTGCGCTCTTTCTGGTACCTTTATGCTGTCGTAAAAGGCGTTGCTTTTTTTTTTTTCAGCGACCCCAGGAATCTTAAACCTGGATTAAAATAACAATGGCAATAAAATATTGAATTTTTTTGCAATCTATTCGCCATTTGTCAATAGATGGACTGTAGAATATATCTTCCTCCTTTATCACCAGGATGGAAAACTGATTGTCATCGAATATTAGTTGCCTTCCAAAGACCATAAGAAAATGGAATAATTTTTTTAACCAAAAAGAAAAGCTACATTGAGTCGAATCCAATGAGTTATTTAGCAGCATCCACAGTGCGGGCAGGAGGTTCAGATTAGTTCAGTTTGAATTTTATTTCTTTGTGCATCCACTTTCAGGTAACATCATGCAAGCGGTGAGAGGCACAAGGTGAAAGTGTTCACGCGTCTTCATCTTAACGTAAACACTGTCAAGACACAAAAGCTACAATATGAGTCGCAACTGAGTATCAAAATGATATTCTTTTCTGAGTGAACGCTTATATTCCATATTTGAACGGTCTCTCGTACAACACTCAAGCCGCATGCCTCTCGAATTACAGAGAAGCCGCACCCTCCGCGGCTAGAGGAAGGCACCCAGCCGCTGACCGGGCAGTTCAAGACCAAGGCGGGCGACCTGCGGAGGTTCCAGTGCGTCTCGCGCAAGGGGAACCCGCCAGCGTCGCTTCGCTGGCAGCTGGACGGCCAGGATGTGACCACCCTCGCCAACCAGACCAACCAGACGGATGTGGAGAAGCGTGGCACGTGGCAGGCCCTGTCCGTGCTGGACTACACCTTCGTTAAGGAACACAACGGCCGGGAGCTGCGCTGCGTCGCCTACCACGGCGCCTACGAGGACCCGTCCGGTGGGCCGGGACACCGGGACGCCAGCGTCATTCTTGACGTCATGTGTGAGTGCATCTTCTCTCCCACTTATTGAAGTAGTGTCCACAGGTCGCCAAGCTCACTCACGAGTCGACTTGCCCAGTTTCACTGAGAGTGAGGCCGATCCTTGAGTCTTATTCCGAGGGAGCCCGGCTGAGTAGAATCTTGGTGAGTCGGAGTGAGCCATAGGTAAAAAAAAAAAGTATATTTCGGGAATGTGTTTGAGTGCGTTCTGTTTACTTTGGTGACGTGTTGTTATGTCCTTTCATGACGAGTGCACGAAAGAATGACTCATAACTTTTTTAGTGTTTCTGAAAAGTGCAAAGCCCAGTAAGACTTCCCGTAATTATATTCACTTGTCACTAAAGAGAGAATTGTCATCAACGCGACACTAGCATAAAGCTACAAAGGAAATGCACAGTCAGCAAGAACATTTCACATTTGACGAAAGAAAAGAATTTGACGAAATTCTTCTTAGGGGAATTAAAGCTTTACTCTTTTGTACTTTTCTTTCAACTGTGAAGCTTCTTCTTTTCTGAGAAACCCGCATAGCTTTGATTTGTACCTTCTTGTTATGTCAGGTCGATGGAAATTTGTTTTGTGTAAATCTACCTCCTCATTACAGATTTCGGCAGTACTTATTTAGCAGGTATAGAAAAGTCAGTGTCATTTGACGAACTAGATCAGTCTTTATTTATTTTCTAGCCAAAACCCTAAGTTGACTACTACGTGCTGAAAAAAAATTGAATTTTACAATTAAGCTCATTTTTCCTCAACAGAGCAGCCATTCGATTCAAAAATTTCTTTCTTGTACTTTCTGAAAATCTAGCGCGGTTTTGAGTTGGTTGCGTAGCTTTATGTTTTGTTTTATGTTTTGGTGATAAACGATCAACATTCACAGATATGAATACCCACGTGTTGAGACCACAATTTCTTAGCACAAGATTTTACTAGTCTTAGGGCCCTATAAAGTAAAACTATTCAAATCTACTTTTATTCCAATCTCCTGACGTCAAATTTACGTAACCGCCGAATCAAGCATTGGGCGGTGACCCACAGCGTTGTCTGAGCAACCAATCAAACGCTATCCTCGTTTATAGGAGGTCACTTGTATTTGCTTTCCAAACAAATAAAATTGTCTGGATTGAGTGGTTTTTCTCATCTGATTTGCTTAAGAGAGGCGAGGAGCATGATCAAATGGAGAGGATTTCGGTAGGGCCGAGCTGGCGCAGTGAAAATAGATAACCGGATGAGGAGGGTGGCGCCGGCATCTGCGATTGGTCCGTTTTCCCGTACTTAGCTTGCGGTGGCTGGTCGAAAATCGAGGTGTCGTGCAGCGGAAGGTTAAGAATGCCGCTAAAGTGGATCCTCAGAAAAGGATGTCGTAAACGTGACAAAAGGGGCTCGGTAACGTTATATGACTACGCAAAAGGTTTTATTATACGCAAATAAACCCATGCTCTCTGGCAGGTGCGAGTAGCCAGTGCCTGAGCAATCGGAAGCAGCCATATTCTATTCCTTTCAGAACAGAGCGGTCTCTGGCTATTCGGAAAACAAAAAAAAATCAGTGTTGTTCGGCATATGAATGCATCCCTAACGCGTACACATCACTTAACGCGGTGAGTTCTTGTGGTTTTGTGACGTCGCGTGGCAGACAGGTGAAGCGGCTGCAGCCCGAAAACTTTTGACCAATAGCAGAGGGATAATAGCGAAAAGGCGCTGAATCAGAAATAATTATTCTATTCTATTATAGGGCCTATTCATACATAATCCGTGTATACACGTCATATCAAATGGTCAGCTATTGCGGTTTTCGTGACGTCGCGTGACCGACAGGCGAAGAGGGGGTAGCCCAAATATTTTTTGACCAATCGTAGAAGGCTGATTGCATAGCTGGAATGGAAAAGTTCGGAATAGCTTTATGTTGTAGTGCTTCTCCTCTGTTCAAGATTGCTTCCTACTGCACAAAAAAAGATAACTTCGACGCCTAATAATGCTTACCGATGACTCACAAAAACATATTTTGTGAGTCACTTCTGGACGCGAAATCAAACGCCTTTAGGTTTTTAGTTTGGCCCATGGTTTCTAGCTTAACGGTTGATTCACTGATGGACGGGGGCCTGGAAGTTGTTCTGTCAGGTAACTTGGATAGTGCATTAAAGCGTCCGTTTCAAAACAGGCCGTTTCGCTTAGTAGACTACATAAAAAACGTGACAACGTCAAGTTGCGTTGAGTAATCTCAACACTAGACAAAATGTTTGATGTTGCTGAGACCTGAAGCGTCACAATCTCTTGAAGAGACTTTGTGGTTATTACAATATCTGACGTTTGAACCGACTTTTCTTTCGTGTGATTTATTACCACCATTCTTCAATGACCACAAACTTGATGCATGAGCTCAACAGGGAACTACGATGTCATTATTGGCCATTCTCGATTTATTGAAACCGTCCCCGCATCAGTTGGATAGGAAGAAGTTGCTGCACTGTATAATAATAATCATCATCATCAGCCTGGCTACGCCCACTGCAGGGAAATGCCTCTGCCATACTTCCCCAACTACCCCGGTCATGTGCTAATTGTGGTTATGTTGTCCCTGCAAACTTCTTAATCTCATCCACCCACCTAACTTTATGCTGCCCCCTGCTACGCTTTCGTTCTCTTGGAATCCAGTCCGTAACCCTCAATGATCATCGGTTATCTTCCCTCCTAATCACATGTCCTCCCATGCCCATTTCTTTTTGTTGATTTCTACTAAGTTGTCATTAACTAGCGTTTGTTCCCTCACCCAATCTGCTCTTTTCTTATCCCTTAACGTTACACCCATCATTCTTCTTTCCATAGCTGGTTGCGTCGTCTTCAATTTATATAGAACCCTTTTCGTAAGCCTCGAGGTTTCTGTCCCGTAGGTGAGTACCGGTAAGACACAGCTGTTATACACTTTTCTTTTGAGGGATAATGGCAACCTGCTGTTCATGATCTGAGAATGCCTGCCAAACGCACCCCAGCCCATTCTTATTCTTTTGATTATTTCAGTCTCATGATCCGGATCCGCCGTCACTACCTAAGTAGATGTATTCCTTTACCACTTTCAGTGCCTCGCTACCTATCGCAAACTGCTGTTGTCTTCCGAGACTGTTAAACATTACTTTAGTTTTTCGCAGATTAATTTTTAAACCCACCCTTCTGCTTTGCCTCTCCAGGTCAGTGAGCATGCATTGCAATTGGTTCCCTGAGTTTTACTAAGCAAGGCAATATCATCGGCGAATTGCAAGTTACTAAGGTATTCTCCATTAACTCTTATCCCCAATTCTTCCCAATCCAGGTCTCTGAATACCTCCTGTAAGCACGCTGTGAATAGCATTGGAGAGATCGTATCTCCATGCCTGACGTCTTTCTTTATTGGGATTTTGTTGCTTTCTTTATGGAGGACTACGGTGGCTGTGGAGCCGATATATATATCTTTCAGTATTTTTACATAAGGCTCGTCTAACCCTGATTCCGTAATGCCTGCATGACTGGTGAGGTTTCGACTGAATCAAACACTTTCTCGTAATCAATGAAAGTTATATATAATTCTTAGTTATATACCGCACATTGCTCTATCACCTGAATAATAGTGTGATTATGGTCTATTGTTCAGTAGCCTTTACGAAATCCTGCCTGGTCCTTTGGTGGACAGAAGTCTAAGGTGTTCCCACTGAGATAATATATTACGGCAAAGCGAGAAAAAGATGATTCATCTCCATAAAAGATCCCTTAAAGACGCTGACAAAACTGCTTTTAGCGAGATCTGGAAATAATTCTCAGAAAGAAACGCGTGAAACAAAATTACAAGGCAGAAATAGAGATGATTGAGGAAAACAGAGAATGGTGCTGAATTTCAGCAGAGTCCCTGTCTGGTCACCCGCTATGGTGGCTCATTAGCTAAGGGGTTTTGCTGTTGAGAAGGATCACAGGTTGAATTCACCGGTACGGCGGCCGCATTGTGATGAAGGCTGAATAAATAAACACCTGCGTAGCGTGCCTTGGTTGCATAATAGTGAATTCTTGATGGGTAAATTCAATCCAGAGCCTTTACCTTGGCCGTCTAACATAGCCCAATGTGCAACTTCGGTACGTGAAATCCAATAGTCCAGTCATGTCTATGCCTAACATGGGAGTCCGTGTAGGAACACTACCGGCGTCATAGCTACCTTCGGTGCACAACAGTTGGTGCCTATGTGCAATAAGCAGGAGGTGCTTTTTATGAGCACGAAATCAAGAAACAGACAAGATGACGGGTGCAGAATGGTCATACTCTGCGCCGTGTGCAATCACAGACAATGTCCGAAAGGAGACTGGAAAAAAGAAACCAGACGCGGTATTATGGCGGCTGGTTCAATTTCCCGCTGCCAGTAGGGGAAAAAAAAGGAACATGGTTGTCTTGATTACGCGTGCTCGCAACTCCGTATTATTCCTTTGTTCGTCTCTCCTTTTGTCGGTTGCTTCGCTAACTTCTGTGCTTACCTCTCCTCTGCTGTGTGGGGGTGTGGTTTCGCGATACGCCTGCTCTTCTTACATTCTGCTGGAAAGCACGTGCACTTCTGCTCTTATTACCAAGTCCGCATATTTCTTTACAGATTCACTTTGCCTTGTCTCTTTGTTTCCCTTGCGCGTTGAATGTCATTTGTATCGTAGCTCGCCATGCCTGTCGCGTAGCTTCAGCTGATCCTGCTTCAATTTCCCGTGGCTGCTGTTTCGTCATATTATAAGTGGACTTCGTTTGCTACTGGGTATTAAGCTTTTGACAACGTGGAACGTCTTTCGAAAATATAGTTTCGATGGTGGCGTCACATTACGTCGACACTGAAGCTGTGCGTGGGCTGCTTTCTAATCTTGAGGCAAGTGTTTTCTTGCTTTGGCTGGCAAAACAAATGCGCTACGGTACGAATTTAGCGCCTGATAGGACTACGGTTATTGTGTGGCGCAAAACTGACGTGCTAGCTCCACGGGGATTCGGTACCAGGTTGGCACTGAACCTCCGACTTTTTAATGACATCGCGTGAGCGTTGACTGCGCGGTATGCCAGCGCATCATAACTGCGAGAAGTGGTGAAATTGACGATAATATCATCAAGTGCACAAAGCTTTCTAAAAGCTCCAGAATTGTCTGCTACGCTGTTCATTTCAGGATAACAAGGGCTTGTTATCCTGGCCAGGCAACATAGCTACAAGTATTTGCAATGATAGCATCTCTATATTTTTTTTATTTTTACGACCCCACACGGGGCTGATAAATTTCATTGATTGCTCTTACTTAAAATTCTTGATGCATGCGCGGGCTCCAGTAACCCACACACCTACGCCGACACACACGCACGCACATGCACGCGCACATGCACATGCACACACGCACACGCGCCCGCACACACGAGTGGACAGCGCATAACAGATGACAAATCTTTTTCACACGCGTGTTCTCGCAGCGGTTTTAAAGTGTCAGCTTTTCTGAGCTCTTGGTTCAGTTTCGTGCCATTGGGGCAGTCGGCAGCGAGAAATGTGAACGGAAATGGCGAATGAAGAACTAGAAGCTGCTTCCATTGGCAGAAGTGCACGTGACGCCTCATGCGTTTTCATCACAAAGAGAGGAACTTTCCACGACGGGATGCAAAGCTCGATTCGCGACAGTATATCACGGGTGGCGAAACGTACCGATTGCACCTGTCCTCTTTCCATCAACGTCATTCCTTCTTCGTTGTTCCACCGTAATCATACTGTCGTACTCTAATCATTGATGCGACGCGCTTGGCGTGCTATCGTGGCCATTTCATCGTCGTCATACAGTCGTCGACACGCATTCGTTGTCATAATATCGTCGTGTGGTCGTCGTGGTCGTTCCGTCTTCATCATTCGAGTTTCCACCATCCCATTCTCGTTATACACTTACCGTCATGCCATTCCACGTCATTGTCGTCATTCAGTCGCCATGTTCCCATTGCCCTCATGCCTTCGTCGTTATATTATTATCATCATTTCAGAATCGTCATTGCACCATCGTCATACATCCCGGTTCAAGCATTCGTTGTCATGCCGTCGTTGTGATGCTGTCGTGGCCGTTTCGCCGTCGTCATTCCAGCTTCGTCATCCGATTCTCGTCATGCCGTCGTCGTAGCTCAAGCTTCGTCATCCGATCCTTGCCATACCGTCCTTGTGATACAGTCGTCGTCATACACTCGTCGTCATTCTATCGTTGTAATGTCGTAATCGTCACACCATGTTTTGTCGTTCCAATCACATAATTCCTTTTTTGTCACGCAATCGTAACCATGCTGTCACTAGCTCTGCATCTGTCGTTACCTTGGCATAGGAAAGAAACATAGGTGAATATGTCTACCATCTCATAGCGCACGCACACAATTTTCGGGAGTATGTTTCTGAAGAGCGGAGACCAAGCCTCGCCTTACTTACAACCGCATCACGGCTAGTTTCGCAGCCGCGCTAAACTATGAGTATATCGTAATGCGACGGCGTTCCATTGTCACAAACGAAGCCTCGTGGGGAAGCTTTGGAAGGAATCAAGGACTTGCCTTAGTATGCTAGGGCAGAACGCGCGCTGCTTTTCTCGTTCTCGGTTCACTCTTCTGAACCTTCCTCGTCTCACTCATTGTCCTGGAGGCCCGCGTGCGCGCATAAGAGAAGAGATTGCGGCTTGTTGACAGGACGCAAGATGAGAGCATCTCGTTTATTTTGCTGGACTTGCTGGCTTCAACGGTACTTCGCTTGGCGCCGCCTAATTAATGATGTTTCCCCGAAACGCAGGCGCTCCCAGGCTGACGCCTCCACGCTCGCTATACTTTAGCTGACGCGTGAGCGTCGCGTTTCTCTCCTACACGCGGCAAATAATATTTATTTTCTTGATTCTTGCTTTTATTTCGCCACCTTTGTTTTGCTCTCGCTCGTGCACTTGTCACTCGCAAGACCTGCGCACAGGGCACTGTTCCTCTGTTGTTACCAAGATCATACGTCCATGCCCGTTTCTATTTGTCTTCTTCCTATCCTTTCTTATGAGCAGGATTTTTCTCTTTTCTTTTCTTTTTGCCATGAATATTATTGCAGTGCAGCGGGAGAAACTTGCTGACGGTTATGTACAAGCTCATTAAGATGGGACATGTAGCTGGTAATTCTGCTTCATGCGGACTTTATTTTTTCTTAGCGTCTTGATGGGCATCAAAAGGAAATTTTTACTTTGGGTTTCTGCCTAGTCGCAATTTAACTTTCCTCGGTGCGACGTTTCTCCTGTTGAAAAGAGTACGTTATTATGGGGGCAAGCCTGGTTAAAGCTACCTGCCATTTCTAACAATGTCCCGCTAAAACGAAACATTTTGAAACAGTAGCAGGAGGTTAATCACGCGAGCGAGTCAACGAGAGGTTCCGACCGCTGTAGATCTTAAAATCTTTTGATGCCCTCAGAAAACAAGTCCTTTCAAGACAATGCGAATGCTTGTTTTTCGCTTGAAACTTCTGACGGAGAATACATGGTCTCCGTATGAAATAAATGAATGAATGGTTTAGGGAAGTTATCGCCACTCCCCTTCATTCGTCTAATATTGTATTTATTCTAAAATTTCTTTCTAGCGTATGTTGTTTTGATGTGTTTCTCTGGATTAAAGTAAAGGATAGATTCCTAGTGAGAGCTGTAGTGTAGTAACGGTGATTTACATGACACAGTAACTGCTCCAACAATGCTAGTGTGTCGCATGTTATGCTCAAAGAAGACATTTATATCAGAAAAGATGTTAAGCGTATTTATTTTCATGAGAACATAATTTCTGCGAGGAGCAACTTGAACGAAGCCTGCACTTCGGCAATGTCGAGGTCGCGCCATGTTGCAATTGCTTAGCCATTGCAAGGTCGTAATTTGCCTTTACACATTACCGAAATTGTTGATTCACAGAAATCCCTTTTCTTTTGTATACTATAGTGGTTTGTTACGCAGAGAACACCTTCTGTGAGTTTGCGTGAAATCTTAAGGAGAATTTCGTTAAAGCTTCAGATTACGGTCAACCATGGTTTCAAGTTGTTTCATCATGAACTTGCAGAAATGGTGTATCAGTTATGAAATCTTGTCAGTAAGAGGTATACTTTGTAAACAGATTTTCTTCTCAATTTTTCTACTTACTCCAATTGCAGTACAACAATAATCCACAAATATAATTTTAATATTAATGTAGTAGCTTTCTAAACTATGCCTTCTTTGCAATACGCTATCTGAATGTGGAGTAATTAATCAGCGGGATCTAATGTCGCGAAAATATCATTGTTGCTCTAAAGCTATTTTTTATCTGATGTACCATCCCTACTCCTCGCTTCTTGCATATAAAATACGTAACGTTAATAGGGTATTTCTTTTATAAAACTTACCTATTCGCAGCGCAGAAAACCTCGGCTAATTACACTTGTCCTTGTGATCTGCCACCGGCATCTGCGTGAACCACAGTAAAGCATGGGACAAGTTGCTTGCAGTAGTTTATTGAAATGAAAACGAATTCTTTCTTCTAGATATTATTTCTTGCAACACCTTCTTGCTTGTAAACTACTTCTTATGCAACGCTGAGTTTCGCAGAGTGGATCGTGAGCTACCAATGCGTTTCACTCTACGGACATCAGATTCTACTTGTTGTTCTCAGTGCTAAGGCAAGCCTATAGGCAACGTCCGAACATTTTGCTCGTAATTAAGTAACTGGCGCGGGTTGGGGCCTCATGAGTGCGTGTAGCAGTCTCGGTGACGAGGCCGAGCGGGGAGAAAAACAGTGGCGATGATCACTGGGAAAAAGGAACGTCGGGGATGTCCGTCATCCTTCTCTTTCACCAACTTCGGCCAGAGCACTTTTGGAAGCTCCCTTACCCACGAACTGTGTGTATTGCGCGTATCATTTGGTAAGCAGAAGACGCAGAAGAGAACCAAGGGCTCCTTGTCATTCATTCGCACTTAAGTGAAACGGTTTGTCGTGTTTACCTGCATTTATCCCATGATTATTTATGTGTGTACGATACGCAAAGGCCCGATGTCATAGGATACTTCTTTGGAGGGGGGAAGGAGGGAGGGCGGGTGACTACATACGCGAGCAGTTCCACCTTATCTCGGCTCTAGTCAGACGCTCAGTCTTTCTTTGGTTACGAGAGAAATGTGAGAGACAAGTCGCCCTGAAGAAGGCAACTTGTCTCGCGAAACGCAAAAGCGTCCAGGGTGTCGCATATGCGCATTTCCGCGGGCCTTACACGGAAACGGGAGCTCCATATCGCACGCGCCCCAGGGTTGATTCGCGGCAGCACAGCGGAAAGAAGATCCTCTTTCTGTATTTCCCCATTGTCGCGCGCCCACGAACAAGGCGCAACGGGCATTTTTCTGCATGACGGCCACGAAATCTTTGTAGCGCGCAACTCTTCCTTTCGTTTTTCGTAGAAGCATGGGACCAAACATACGGCCAAAAACCAAACCAGAGAGCAAATCTGATTTTATGGGAAAACGAAAGATGGCCAGTACCAGCTGCACATTGCGATCAGTTTAGTTGGTGAAGATATGCAAATATGCACTGCGTGCTGGGGAATGTGCATGCATCCTGGTCTCCTAAATACCTGATACTTATGCATATTATGCGTGCATTCAGCTTATCCTGCATTTACATTGTCCTGCTCTTCGCGAGAAAAATGCTGCATCATAGTTAGACAGCTCCTTGAGCGATTTTCAAAAAGTGACTGCATTTTTTTTTCTAATGAAGGGCGCCATAGTGAAAAAGAGCACGATCGCGACATGAGCGTAGAGAAGGAAAAAGTGTCATAAGGAATTTGCTCTCTTGACAACTCTTTGTCTTTGCTGAATAGTTCCTCATCGTTGTTAAGCTTCAATCTGATCTGTTTTCTCGGACTATCACGTTAGTATATATTCTGTGAATATTTCATTACTAATAATATAAGTAAGGAAACCTAGTTGCAAGTAAGCACTCATGTAGTCGTTCTTTTTTTTTTTTGAGTCCCTGTTTCGTTCGCACTCTTTTTTCACTATGGCACCTTGTCAAATCACCCAGCTCAAAAACCTTCGAAGGAAGGGTTTCCTTTTTTCTCGAACTAACACATATAGCCAGCAAGGAGTCCGACGAAAGCAATGTTACTTCTGAACATGTTCAAGGTGCTTTGGCTTATGGCACGATGCTTGAGCAGGGTGTCTACCAACTGGGAAAACCGGGAAAACCGGGAATTCTCAGGGATCTTAAGTAGTCTGGAAAAACTCAGGGAAAACTCAGGGAAGTTTTGCCTCTATCAGGGAAAATTAGCTGTAATTTTATTGAAAGGGTTGAAAGTCGCGGTAATGCTGGCTCGAGTAACAGACAGGAATCGTAATGGATCGTTTTTGACGACCTGTTGTCGGCTGGAGGAGTTTCCAGTGTACAGTCAACGACCGACTTTCCGGATTCCCGATAATTTGGACGTCTTCGCGGCGCCACCACGTACCCCTTAGAGTCAATGTATCAGAACGTCTGAAATTTCGGACGCAAGAACTCTTCGCCGTCCGATTTCCTGGACGTTTTGCCGTGAGGCCAGGTCCAAAATGGCATTAATTAAAGCCACCACTGCTGTCATTTTGATTACCTCGCCGCTTCAAACCGGCGCTCTCGCACGCAGATCCGCTGGCAGCCGTAGCCACCACTGCGGCAACGCTAGGCCTAGCTGCTTCGACGTTCGCTATGAAGCTTCTTGCCGTTGGGTACCGTGTTTTTTATTGAAATAATTCGCTGCTGGCAGCCATGGCACGGACTCCGCCTTTGCGATCCTCGCGATTGGCTTAGAAGCTTGGAAAGCACAACGAATTGCAGAATGCCGGTTTCCGAAAGTTAGCTTCACCTCTCTCCACGAATGTTACTTGGTGAAACATACACAAAAGTATTGCAGTGAAGCATTAACAAGCGTGGGAAGGGGCTATTGCCGCGGGACACAGTATGTACTCCTTAATTATACACGCGTGTACCCGGTATTTCCTGTCGCAGTACGAGCACCAATATGCCTAATACGTGTACCCGACAGGCCTTCAGAGCGTTTTCGAATGTCTCTGTGGCGGTTTGAGCTCTTAAGGGCAGTAAATGACATGCATTTATTTTTTTCCAACTGGCCGATTTTTCGGACGTTTTCGTGGCCCCTAAGGAGTTCGAAAACTCGGACATGGACTGTGCAACTGACCAAGAAGATGCTTCGAATGGTCCGTGGGGCGATTGAGTGGCGAAAGGAGTACAAGAACAGAAAGGACCTAGGCATTGAGGAATGAACGGGAAAGGAAGCGTGCTGCCGCCGTTTTGAAAGAGCTTGAGCTCAAAAAACAAAGTGTTGGCTGATGCTGCGATTCAAGTGTCCCTCATCCAAACCAAAATAAACTATTTAAAGCTGTGAAACAGGAACGTTGAGGCGTCATGCGCGGGCTGAGAGTATGTCAGGACAGTTGAGGTTGACTTGCGCGCTGTTGAGAGAGAACCTCAATTGTGACAAGTTCGGGCCTCACACCACTGAGCTTGCTATCAGTTGATAGAAATAGCTCATATTCGAAAATATTTGCTTTTCTATGCATCTCCTTTTTTCTTCTTATTTGAGAATGTACGACTGGATTTGCAATTTTTTTCGAGGACATTTTATTTGCTGTGAATTTTACTAACCCCTCCCTTCTATTCTCTTTTTCAATAACATAAACACTACTCCTTAGTATTCAAATTGCATTCAGTATTTTTAAATTTTTTTCTTCATGTGCTTACTAGAGAGTGACAACATCGGGCGATATGGTTTCAGCTCGTCTTGACGTAAAACATAGTTCTGCATTACTCAGGGAATTTTGCAAGGGCACTCAGGGAAAACTTGGAAATCTTGGTCAACATGTCAACTTGTTGAGTAACAACCGCCTTGTCCCTGTTTGCGCAGACCCTCCCGAGATCAAGTACGAGGGCCATCCTCGCGAGGAGGTTGAAGAGGGCGGCTCGCTGACGCTGAATTGCGTGGCGGACGCCAACCCGCCGGCGAACATCCTGTGGCGCAAGTCAGGCCAGTCGAGCATCTACGACATCAGCCATAGCATTCATTTCAGCTCCATCCAGCGCACAGACTCTGGCGTCTACAGCTGCTCGGCCAAGAATGACTTCGGAGAGAGCGCCGAGATACAGGTCACCGTCAATGTCAAGTGTAAGTGCTGTTCCCTTCACTCCTTCGGCTCTATGCCCTCGCTTCGCGCGCTCGATACTTCAGAGTTTTTAGCAGCTATAGTACTTGGCGCCCTTTTTTTTTCCCTTTGACCGCCTATGTCATTTTGAACACCATTGCCGGGCTGAGTCAGTCAAATTGCCTTACATTTGTTGGATTGCAAAACAATTGAATCATTCTGACTGTCCAAAGTTCTAAATGGGCTTCGGTTGCAAACTACCTTAGTCAAGACGTTGTTAGTGAGAATTACCTCTTGCACATGCTGTAGGTTGGAAAGTACAATATTTGTGCAGTGATTTCCAAGTTAATGGCGATAATGTGAGAAGCATCTCATTGGCATATTGGCACATAGATGTGCTCTAATCGCGTAAACACTATAAAGCGTTATACTGTGTTGTGCGCTCCTGGAGCAACATTTCATCGTGCTCATGTTCCTTGCACTTAAGCATGTGACCATTTTTCTTCTGGAGCGTACGAAATTGTGGAGGAGTTTACCACGGATAACTGAACCATGTTTCCTAAACTATGTTGATAGCGGATCACGTTGCTTACTACAGGGAATTGTTAGTCGTTTGCTGACTTTTTTTATTTTTAATTTGGGAGTAGTCTACACCGTTAAATAATGGCGTGGACTTTTCTCTTGTTACTTATCCGTGCATTCTAATCCATGTACTTTTCATCAGGGGTCCCACTACAGTCTTCGGACTATAGGACCCTAGTCTGTAAAATGATTCTTACGTTGTCTGTACCCTTGCTCTTACACAAACAATTAAATCTGATAATTCTTAAATTGAGTTATTTTGTCTTTAATAAAGGTGACCTTTACTAAAGTAAGGAAGGAGTATCTCATTTATAGAGAAATGGATACAAACATTAATGATAATCTGGTTTACAATGGAGGTTTTAATGCAGCTCATATAAAAGAAATATACAAACTTAGAAAGAAATATAATGCGCGGACATTGACAGTCATGGCGGTTTGCACCAACACGAAACATTTAAAAGAGTGAAACGACAGTGTTCTAGCTCTTGCACATGTTCCTGAGCGTATTTTCGCAGAAGTGGGTGCAACGCCGTCACCTTTTATTCCTGTAAGTTTAGTATTCGAGCTATTTTCGTCCTAAGAAATGTGCCAAACAGACCGCATAAACGTATACCTCTCAGTGTGCAAATAAGGCAGTCTGAACTGTATATCTCAGACTTTTTGCGCACCAACCTGGATGCACAGCGTCATTCTATCGGAAATATGCAATAGAAAAGTAGAAGCATCCACACAAAAGTGATGCCCGTAGGCTCGTTCCAGCACGCTTTGAATATCGTTATACTATGGCCTGTGCTCCTTTTCCCCCCCTCTCTCCCCAGCATATCTCATTAGGCTTGATATACGCCTATGCTCCGTATGTGATCACGCCATCTGGCGTTCGTGGTCCCGCATTAGGGAGGGCCTCCGAAAGTTTGGCGAAAATGTTCGCGGCTGCCTTACCTGAGATTTCTTTTTCTTTTTATAAAAGCTAGGTAACCGCTGACTACATGTAATTCGTCTGAATATTGATTCTTTTTTGAGGTAGAAAATATAGCTGACTTGTAATATTTTGTGCTTAGAAGTCGAAGTGCAACATCAAGAAGTAATAAGAAAGAGAGAGAGAGAAATAAAGAAAAAGAAAGAAGAGAGTTAGGACCAAGGCTCAAACATTTTGACCACAAACCCAGACGCTGCGTTCTTGGTTTCCATATTGCCGTCGTAATGCCGCTATTTGGACGATGCAAATATTTACTTGCCATTAAATTCTTCTCATCGCTAAATGATAAGCCATCAAGCATTTGTTATGGTTTCTTTATTGCACGTCCTAGTTCCATAACTTCAGTAAATTCTAGATTATGGCTTACATACGCTTTGTCTCACAATAAACATGTTGTTCTTGTACGTAAAGTATCGTTAATCAGTATGAGCATCAGTTGTTTGGATAACTGAAACAATGTATTCCTAATTATATTTTCTCTGTGATTTGGCGAGCAGACAGGCCGAAGATCATCCAAGTGGACCCTTCGTCGCCGGCCACTTTCAACGTGGACGACGTCATGACGTTGCACTGTGTTGCGGAAGGAAACCCCGTGCCCAAGTGAGCGTTTTTTCTAGCTGATCGTTTTTACTTTAGACCAAGTTGACGCGTGCCTCCCGATAGCAGTAGTCGTTGCGCCACTGCTACAACACCAATCGACTCATTTTACAATTCGGCTTGATCAGGTGCAGTTTGCAGACTCTGAATTAATGGCGCGGATGCCCACTAACGCACAAGTACGCTTCTTTTGTGGTGTACTTATTACGTTAATGTGTAGAGTGGTGAAATAGCGTTATATTGTAGTGGTCTTACAAAGAACACTGATATTGAGAGCTGAACATTGTGTGCCAGCAGCACTGAACGAGACATGAACAGCGCGCATTATAGTTTTGCCGTTTTCACGCAGCTCCCACGTGGCAAGCTGGGGCCATAACTGCTCCTAAAATAATTCCATGTAGCATAGCTGGTGTGCGACTTCCAGAAACTTCTCGCCCTATGCCCTGCTCGAGCGTGACTTTATCAGTTATTTAATTTAATTCTGACGGTAGTGTTTGCGAAATTCCTTAGCTGCAACTGACATCACCAATATCCACGCTCAAGGTAACCGACACACTTCGTTATTGCGTTTATATGTGCATTAGGCAGCTAACTTAAACTTATGCGTAAGCTTGTGTGTGATCGCTTCTGAAGACCATTACACAGATATTCAAAGTAAAAAGCGACAAATAACCACGTGCATTATTCTTTCATCTTTTTTTTTGTATATGCACAAGTCTCGCCTTTCTTTTTCGTTAGTCGGTTCAATTTTTTTAAGAATGCGGGCATGTGGCAGAAACTCTGTGACGGGTGATTGTCTACACTGAGTCTTTTCTTTTTCTCTCAACCAGGATTACATGGCTGCAGCAGAACGGCCGAGATCCCAACGTGTGGAACATCCGTGGCCGCAACGCAACGCTAACGTTGGCCAACGCCAGCTACAGCTACCAGGGAATCTACCGCTGCGAAGCGAGCAACGTGGTCAAGAACCAGCCCTATCGCGTCCAGTCGCAGGAAGTGCGCATCGATATTCGAGGTCAGACTCGCACATTGAGCGCGTATATATGCTTGTATCCAGAAAGTGCTTGTGCCTGGGCATGCGGTTATCCACAACAGCTGCGGTAAATGGTGGCAAACCATCGTCGCTACCCGTAGTCAGTGTATCCACAATTGTTAATTCAGGTTCATATCGCCGCACGTCGCTTACTCTTGCACGGTAGGCTGCTCTTGAATGAAAACAAAATATACTTTAGTCTTTTGTCATGCATCGTTAGTAAGGAAAGAACTCGCCTTAATTCGATTGTTCTATGATACCGCATTGGGACACGCTGGCTGGCAGCTCTGTGGTTGACCAATCAGACCATTTTCCAAGATGCCACCAATCGAATTCGCTGTATGCAGAGTATGGAAAGTTAGGCGAGAATTCAAACTTCGAAGTTGCGAATTGCGCACATATAGGGTGCCCAGCTAACGTTAGCCAAGCTATTTCACGAAAAAAAAAAAGCTGATAAATACCACGGTGCAAGATACGATCTTAAGACCTAAAGTGTTCGGTTCTCACAGCTCTGACCACCTTATTAAAATTTGTTCTATAAATTTATCTTGCAGAATGTTTCTTCTAATCTTCTTTTTTTGTTCAGCACCTTCGCTAACGCTAGCTTGGACACACGGTATATAGGCATATTCGGACCATGCTAGGCTTTCGCTGGTAGTCTAACCACAGCTGCAGCTTCCCTGCTAAAGAGAATGGAATGAAGTGTGTGGAAGATTTTAGCTGAACTTCGTCACAAGCGTAGCTCCCTTACAAGCAATAATAAATGGAACATTGATATTTGTGTGCAGTATTCATGCACGCTCGTCCATGCACGCTCGTCAAGTTGTAGAGAAAGAAAGAAGTGAGATAGGAACTGCAGCGAGGTCCTGATTCATGCTCTAAGTAAAAACATAAAAATAAAGAATAAAGGGGCAGGGGGAGTGGAGGAGCGTACATGCTTACATGCATTTGGTTCTAGGAAGACAACAAAGCGGCGGAATTTCAAGGAACACTATTTAGGTACTATGCGCATCGATTGACTGGTAGAGGTAAATAGTAATTTAATTTGATTTCATTTCAACAAAAGTATACTTTCGCCTGAACTTTGTATTCAGGTTAGGTTTCATGAGCACTACTCTTCATCAAGGTGAAGTACCCAAACGTGCCATTCAGGGTGCTGTTTTGTCGTATGTGTTGTTTACGTGTTATCCCTGTGTGTTGTTTATGACCGTATGGGATCGAATACGATCGAATGAAAATTGTTGCTGTTGTTGGGCCAGCGCAGAAAATTGCCACACAATGTACATGTTGTGGTCGGAAACGGTACCGGTATAGGACCTAATATAATACCGCAACTGCTGTCCCACAGCTTCCTTCGTGACTCCATCGATCGCACTAAGGGCCCTTGCCCAGCGGAAACTCTCTCGGCTGCATTTTTGTTTCTCGTTTCGGAAAACAACGATCCATCGAACACTGTGCTAGAGCCCAGGCTGGCGTCGTAGCATATACTTTGCATATAGAACGCGGCTCGATAGGCGACGACGCACTCTCCAATTCCATTCGCCTCCTTGTGCATCAGCTGCACTTAACGAGGCATGCTCAGCGCGCGTTCCATTTTCGTCGTTTTCCGCGGCTTCCGTGCAGCGAGTAGCCTCCAAATAATTCCTTATCAGTCATTCGGGGCAGCCTAGCTTCTTATCGACTTCTGGGAAACATCTCGCCCAGTGTGCCACTGCTCCAGCGTACCCAAGATCGACAGTGTCCCGAAGGCGTCCGCTTTGTTATTACTTATGTAAGACAGCTGCAGTTAGAAACAGTTTGGCTAATCCAGAATAAAAGGATTCAGTGTAGAAAGACAGGTTACAGAATTCCGTGCAATCTGAGGCTAAGAACACTGTTAGTGTAGTTGAAGAGACGTATACTGCCATGCTGGAGGAAGAACAGTGGAGCGTGTTATATTTTGTTGTTTCGCGGTTTCCGCGGCATTAGGCACCGGTATACAGAGATTTGAAATTTAGAGAGCTGCGAAGAAATTATATATTTCAATCAACTCACGCAAGCCTGATGAGTTAAAGGACAAAACTGCCGCTGTTGACTTCATTGCTAACAGTTGCTCTATCTGGTATTATTAATAAGTCACGAGTTCTGAGAATCAAGCACCAAGCGAAAGACGTGGACACAGAAAAAGAAAGAACATACACACGGCGTATACTTCCAACAGCATTTACTGGCGGTGCGCAGGTCGCATACAGTGGTATAAACAGAGTTAGAATTTATCGCCGTGCATCTTTGTGAGCCGTGTGTTTGATTTGTAATATCTCCCCCCCCCCCCTACCCCCTGCCCATCCCCTTTGTTGTCTTGCCGCATGCATCGCAGGCCCTCCGCAGATAATGGCGGAAAGCATGAAGACCCGTCCTGTGGTGGTTGCCAGCAAGGAGGAAGACGTGGCGATCACGGTGGTGTTCTGCGCCGACCCCAAGCCCGTGGAGACCTTCTGGGGCTGGGGCTCCTACAAGCTAAAGACGGGCAGCGCCCTCGGACGCTTCGTGGCAGAGCCCCTCCTATCGGTGAGGAGCACAATCGTTTTATTGCCCCTACTATAAGAGAAAGCTTCTTTGCCTTTGGTCTTTTTGTAAGTAACTGAAGTTAGAAGATGTTGGCGCCTTGCAGAGGCACCGGCTACCCCTTCGCTCTAGCGTGCAGTAAACAGAGGAACGCCTTGGGACGAACAAAACCATGGCGATACAAAAGAGAGCGTACGAATGAGTTCCCACGTGCGGTTCACAAGTCGTGACGCATGAGCCACCAGTTCACAAATGGTGTTCAAAATGTAAAACACAAGCCCAATGCTGTCCGTGCTTGACGTGTTGAGGTTGATGTATACGCATCGAAGAAATCTGTCAGCGCTATTCCTCAACAAGCAATTGTCATCTTGAATATTTTTAAAGATAGTTCAGTCGAAAGGAAGCGACATTTTGTTGAAGTAATAACGTTGTTTAGCGCCTTACTATTGTCGAATTTATAGCGAGAAACACATCATACATAGCCCTATGGGATACAAGAACGTCATAGTCGAGAAATAAATGTTCAGATATGTTTAATAAACAGCAATTGCAGCAAAGTCTTCTGTATTCTATATTATAAATTACGAAAGGGCATATCTTAAGCTATAAAGGGTCAAATCAAATAAAAGAATTGGACAAAGACACTTAAAACTGCTTATGTCTGGGAATGCGAAAGCATTGTCGTTTGTAGACCTCGCGCGCGGAACACCACGAAGGCGCTCATGTTATAGACTCCTGACGTGGCGCCACCTCCTCTTCATTGGCTGCGCCATCTCATGCCCAGTGATGCGCGCACTAGGCACACCTTTTGCCAGGCAGAACCGTGGAGCCGCCAATGCGTCTGAAAAGCGTGTTCGTCTCGCGCCCCGGAGGCGCTTGTTCGATTGCCACCGAGAAAGAAATTTACCAAATTTTCTTTTCACAGCCATTAATTCTCCCTGGCAAATTCGACGGGAATCTGAGCGTTCTTTGACGTGCTTTTGCTCTTTGTGCCGTCGACCATTTTTCGGACCTTCTTTCGGTCACGCTGATGCCCACGGATTTGCGCGCAATGGGGCATATAATGTTCTCGCATTAAACTTTTGGGATGCAGGTTACAGGCAAGTACTTGCCGCTCTTATGAAGTAAGCTTTCTGCAGTTTTCGTAGTCACAAAGGACAACTCGGATGGAAGAATTCGTTATGAAACTACCAAAGTCGTTATATTTTAACAGCTAATTATATGTGGACCCTGACCTTCACTATCTGTTATTATATAAAATGAGAGACGCTTCAACCCTATATAAGATTTTGCTTCGGTATGCTTCACAGGTACTTGACGAATATAGCAACCATGATGTCTATCCAGCTTCCTGTAAAACGGCTGCTATAAGAGGTCGTGTCCGGTTCTATTAGCCCTGAGAGTAATCTTTAGCGCCGGTGGGTTTTAAGGGAGACGACGACGTCCGCAATGTCGTCATTGAAACCAGGTGGTCCACTAACGCTATTAGCTCATCCCGGGATCGCGAGAACATTATTACACAATTGATAATTTTACGGCAAACGAGTAAATAGATATATGTTCGTGATCTCAAAAAAAAAAAAAAAAGACAGTTCTTCTTGGCACTGGGCATAGCTGTTTCGGCTGCGCATGGCCTCCGACATGACAGCGGCGTGCTGCGTACCGTAGTGCATGCATTCGTGCCGTGGCCGCCACGGGGTGCCGGGACGAGCCCTTTCACCGCCGCGACACTTAAGTTTTGGCCGGGGTTTTCTCTCCTGGCTTCTCCGCTGTGTAGCTTCCAGCGTGCTAGCGGCGACGAAAAGATAGAGAAACCCGGGTATCCGTGCGATAATCCCCATTTATAGTTGAAATGAAAAAAAAAAAAAACTTATTGCGGTTTGAGATTCGTTGGACGACGTACTTTAATAGTGAGGCCATTCTATAATTCGTTAGAAAACTGTTTCAGGGCCCCCTTTTAAGAATGATCATGAAGTATTACTTTTGGCTCCACAGAAGGCACGAATTTAGAGGTTCTAGTAAGTCGACCTGTTAATGAAAAACAGATTTCAGAACCGGAAGCTATTGTTTTAATAATTACTGGCTGTACATCAGCAACAACAAATCTCGGTGCATGAGCAGGAGAAACTATGACATATTTGCAAACTGCTCGCTAATCTAGAACCGGTATCGCGGGAGCTGGAGCCACCTTTCCACGAATTTTCCGAACTCGCGGAACCTAAAACCATGAAAGATGGGATGAAGACGAGTCATATTTGCACGACTCATTGACGCGTTCTTTTTTTTTTTTTTTTCATCCGTGCAGCTTCCCAACGTCCTTGGATTTCATCTAGATTACAATCTTTCTTTATTCCCCAGCTGGTGTTCCGGACCATTAAAGTGCCAAACATGTTTCGGATCTTTGTTATTTTCAACCGTAAAGCAAGCGGTGTTTACATTATTTTATCGTTATAGCGTGACGTTAATATGTGTTCCAGCCAGAGAGCGTGTTCTTCGTGAACAGAAAAAAAAAAAAACAACGGGCTAACATTCTACTGTAAGTACAAATTTGAAAGCAAGAAGTTTTGTTACCGGTTGATGAACATCACTTCTCCGCCCACTGCATACATGCCTAAGCAGGCTCAGCAGTTCATTTTTCTTTTGTTGTGCCAGTGGATTGCTTGGAGCTGCGGCGCTTGAAGATAGGTTTTGGTCCAAATAATTTAAATCAACGAGATTTGAAGTGAATTCTCAGAAGCTCAGAGCTTCTTCGCGTTCTGCTTGCAGACAGAAGTCATCCGACGAGCTTTTCCACCAGCCATGAATAATTCATCATTGCATGGGCCTTTCGAAAAAGCGCCCCAAAAACTGGCAATATATTGAAATCCGGTCTGTTGAATTTCCAACGAAAAAGCACCAATATACAAGTTCCATTTTGTTAGGTCACACGTACTTCGGCTGCAACGCGTGATTTTCTTTCAGTGACGAATAGCCTTAAGATGTCCTGCACTTATGTAGGTATACTCAGCTTTCAAGGTTCTTCCTATATTTGGAATTACCATGGAAAAAGCAACGCTCATATTTTGGGGCTGGCATTGCGAAGAAATTTGGGAGAGCCCACATTTAGCTAGTTTATGGTGGGCACAAGATTAATTGATTCAGCATATAATGCTGCATTGACTTAGCAGAAACACCGATAAGCTTTTTCCTGGTTTTATAATTCCCCAGTTTAAAGTACTTCCTTATGTTTGTTTCCGCATTATCCGTCTTTTTTGTGTGATTAGACTACACTCGATCGAACTGTCTCGCCTGTCCTGCCTACATTATGAAAATGGTAGAGGAAATGGTGCACTAGTTACGGCTTTATTAAATTTTGACTGCGTGATCTAATAGGTACATATATCCTGTAATATCTCTTGAGGCTGACGAAGCCATATTAGACGTTCAAAAGCAAGTCCACAACCCAACAGCAGCCTATCTCTGCTGATAATAATGCCAAGCAATGATTTATTGATTGCTAGTTTCTAGCGTGTGTTGTAAACTGGCGCAGTCACTTATCATCTCTTCAAATTGGCGATCTTCTTAAATCGTGCAAAGTCAGCTGTTTCTAAGTTTTAGCTGCAGTAACGTGCATATGATTTATTTGTTATATTGCGTGTTTAGAAAAATGCGGCGCCTTCACAATATGCCATCGAATTGCACGGAATGCAGTTCCGCCACCGTTCACACACTGACGTTGTATTCGATGGATGCACCAAAACGCTTGCATTTCCAAACAAAATTGATAAAGCCCGTAGCTTCGCCGTCGGTTTTAATTTGAGCAGGCGATAGCAGGGCCCGAGCGCAATTCATCCACGTTGTTTCAGTGCTTACGATGTTGGTAGAAACTGAAAAGTTTAGCACCGTTGCTGCACCACTTAATGTGTACGGTTGCGCAGTCGAGACGTAATAACGCTGTGCGCTCTAAACGTGGTTGCTGCTGCATTTAGTTCGGTTCTTGAAAAGGCATGTTGACTGCTTCGCTTAGTTTATACGTACTTATTTTTGGTCCAGGACGAAGAGCTGGAGGACTGTTACGAGTCTCGTCTGCTCATTCAGAAGGTCGAGAGTGACGACTCCCGAAAGTTCACGCTGTTTGTGGACAACGGGAAGGGCAAGGCTTCATACTCGGTGGCCTTAGAAGTCAAGGGTGCGTATGCGATCACGTTGAGCGATGGGTCTCTAGCCCATGCTTTGTGTGTTGATGCCCTCCAGATACCGTAACGATGAGTAGTGATTGAAAAACTTTAGAAGTGCATGGGAATTCGCATTTTGCAGATGAGCAACTGTCAATATTGCTAAGCATCTACAGGAGGATTGGGCTAGAAATCTTTCTAAATGTCAGTTGAAAAATGTACAGCACTTGCTTGATAGCATTACCTTTTCAGGAACGTGACAAGCTTTTGGGTTCTTTCCTGTCACCGTCTTTTTTTGCGGTTGTGTGTATCCAACGTGAGGCTTGTGAACGAGAACTTATTGTATACCATCAAGAAATAGTATTTGTTAGAGCGACTTGTGGTCTTCGTACAGCCTCATCTGGCCTAGAGTCTCTCTTTCAGCGTGTGAAACTTATGGCGAAATGGCTAGCCCAACGGTAGGCGTAGAACAATGTTGTGCCTTTTGTTGAGAACTGAAGAAATTGGTGGGTTTTACGTGCCAAAAGCACGATCTGATTGTGAGGCACGCCGTAGTGGGGGACTCTAGAAATGTGGACCATCTGGGGTTCTTTAGTGTGCCCATAAATCTAAGTGCCACGGGTGTTTTCACATTTCACCCCTATCGAAATGCTGCCGCCGCGGCTGGGATTCGATCCCACGACCTCGTGCTTAGCAGCCCAACACTTTCGCCACTAAGCCACTACGGTGGGTTTTGTTGACTATCATTGGACGTAATACAGCAGAGCCAAATTCATGACGCGCTTTGTGTTACTTCTATAGCAGAGGCATAGAGAATATTATGGCTCAGTTCTCAGTAGTGGTCGCTTCTTCCGTTATTTTACCTCTTGTGTGGAATATATAAAATGCAGACGTCTAATCTTAATAGGAGCACTCTAACACGTGCGTTTTATGGAGAACCACTATGGCTAGGTAAAAAAAAAGATTGTTAAATTTTTCGTCTGTGTTTTCAAGGTATTATTGAGCTATGAGTGAAAAAAATTGTAACGTTATATTTTGTAGCTTGTACCAAAGCCTTTACAAGACTTGTTATGCCCCGACGAAGCCAGACAATCTCGCTCGCAGCTGCAAGACCACGCTGCATCAGCTGTACCACGGTCTAAATATGTCTCCTGTGTCTGCTCAAATATGGAACGGATTGCTCATTTATTCCGACAGGATTGTCGCCACGCTCACTTTCACACAGCTTAACTGACATTTGTTACAGGGTTTTCTAATCCCTGGACCTCTCTTCCTTTTTCAGAACCGCTGGCAATGACACTGGTCATTGCTATTGCCGTAGGAGGCGTCGTCTTCCTGATTGTCTTCCTAACCCTGTTTGTGTACCTCGTGAGGTCAGAGAAGATGTGCTTCAGACGTAAGTGTTTCTTTTCTGTCCGAAGTTTTAACCGGCGACAGATAGCAATTATTCCAAGCAAAAATTAAGAACAAATGAGTTGAAGTACATGTAACTCTGTCATTTGCAATGTTGAAAGGGTTGTCTTAATTTTTCTTGAGCGAGGCTGAGACATTCGTCGTGGTATTCTGTTGAGAGAAATGAACCTGTACAAGCGAAGATATGTGTTTAGGGGTTTCTATATTTCTGGCAACATTAGAAGATAGGGCAAAACTTCAATGCAAATGTAAAGAGAGAAGTACGAAGATGAAGAAAAGACGATGAAAAGAGTGCTTAGGTGCGTACTCCGGGGATAAATAAAGGACATTATCGTTTGTGCAGTGGAAATGGGAAGGTGTAAAATAAGATTGCAGCGAAGACAAACCACAGTAGCCGCTGATAACTCCTGAGTACCTTCTACAGAAAGAAGTGATCATGGTTGGAGCAGCTAGTTGACCAGTGTTTGCTCAATGAAGGGAGACAGTAAAAACGCAGCGCAGTTTACTGTTCTTTTGTGCCGTGGTTCCCACGCTTATATTTCTCCTTGGTAACCGTTATTCCAATATAGAGCTTGAAAACTCTATATTGCTTATGTCACCTGAGGCAGACGTCTCGGCTTTTCCTTAAAATGCTCTCTCCTTCTCTGAAGAGACAAGGCGCTGCGTGTTAAACAAAACAAAACTTGCTAATTACTCCGTATATATTGCCAAAAAATTCATCAGGCCTTCCACTTTGTGAAGGCCGACGAACAGCGAAGCTGGGGTGTTTTGTTTACTTCAATCGACGCATGTGTGTATACATAGGTATTATTATTATTATTATTATTATTATTATTATTATTATTATTATTATTATTATTATTATTATTATAACGTCGCCTAAGAGACTATACCGTAACCACAAGTCAAAACGCCCACTGGTGATAACACCGTGTATAGAACACAGGTGACCGCTGAATCGAGCCTCAACGCGAGTTACGATGTACGTTGACTGGGGTGCAGTCAAAGGAGTGTACGAAACAAAACACGTTTGTTTGTAATTTGCGATTGAGCATACTTTCTATTTAATTAGCTGAATGAAACTTGGAAAGACTAGAGCTTTATTCTAGCGGACAAACAAGAGGCTGCCCGTTTCCCTCCCGTAGAAGCCCGTGTATCGATAGCAGACGGGAATTCCACAATATTTACAACTTCACTGTGAACTACGTAATTAAGAAAAGTAGATGAAACTCGGCGTAATGTTAGAGTAGTTGTAGCGGTTAATTGTCACATAATTTGTTTCGCGATAGTTTTTATAAAACAAGTGTTACAGCCGTTTTCCGTAACCATACTCCCTGCATAGACGGCGGTGTATTTACAGCAGATGTGAATTCTGTAACTTTTACAACTTCACAGTGCACTAACTAATTCTGATCAGTAAATGAAACTCGGCGTAATGATATAGTCGTCTTAGAGGCCAATTTCCGTATGATGTTTTACAAGGTACCTACATTAGATTGAGGGCTACAGAGCATTCGCGAGAAAGAGGAGACGAAAATTTTTTCGCGTCGACGCGACGCGTAGAAGCACGGACATCGACCACCGCCGCAGGGTAGCTATATACAGCTTCGCGGTAAAACAAGAACTCGGAGTTGAATTTCGTAAGTACCGTAGGTAGGGAAAATTTGAGCCAGAAATGTGATGAGTTCATCGTGTGAGCAACTTCAACATTCCTGACCTTTCACGCCTGTTGAAACACAAGAGAGAGCGAGAGAGAAACGAATTTGGCGTTCAGAATATAGTACCATGGCAACGAGTTTTGTGTCTGTCCGAATTCAGTCACGCGGTAGACGACGTGTTTTCTCTTTCGACTTGCACAAAATTCGTTAAGCAGAAGGTGCTCCTATTTTCGTAATAACGATACCCGAAGCGTGGTATCGAGAAAAATGGCGTATTTTTTTACACATTATTTATTGGATAGCCAGAAAAGCACCTCAGTTTCCTTTCTAAAATGCAAAACGCGTCAGTCGGATAACTGTAAAGAACACTGGCGTTTGCTCAAAAGAAAGAAAGAAAGAAAGAAAGAACCAAAGAAACGCACAAAAATAAAAGCGCTATATTAAAAGGCAAGCAACTATATCAGACTACTGCTTAACAACCAATAACTGGCTAACTGAAGTTATAATATTTCGTTATCAGCAATATGACACAGACAGATGAGTACATTAGTGCTTGCTCAGAAACAATTCAAAACAATTTTAACCAGTAATAAATACCACGTGCTTTATGGTATTTTCCTTAATATTTCACTAATACATTTTGCTTTTTCTGTATACAGGAACTATTATTGTTTAATACTACGACATAACAAGTGTAAATACATGGACCCTCTTTTGAGTGAAATGGAACATGTCTACATTCGAGTATGAAGACACTATGGCGAGAACGACAACAGAGTGAAAGGGAAGCAAGAGAGATGCTGTTGAACTGGGCATCTTAGGACCTGCGAATTCCCTTTGTCCTTAAACAATGTGGGGGTGAAATAAAGGTTATAATTTCAACTAATTAAACAAGCATTTTTGACTTCAAATTATGGAGAGTGTCCAAAGTACTGTACTGCCACTTTAATACTTGTGAAACTGGAACTCGTGTTCAGATAGCAATCTTGAGCTCTTGTGCTGAAGATCTGCGCCTATGCGGCTTTCCCTTGATTTATGCTACACTCTAACTTTATTTCTCGTAATTGTAATTAATTCTTTTTCTGCAATGGGATAAACCATTCTTCTCTAGTGACGAGTTTTGGCCACACTGTTACATTTAGGAAGCTTGCAGTTGGCACTGCCACGCTGACACATCAAATAAAGAAAAAGAGTCCATATGAGGTGACGGAACTCTACTGACACATAACCTAGTCGTCTACATATTCAGGAGGGAAAAAATAGGTCGTACAATTTACTGTAGTGTTTTCGCAGCTGAAGTGGCAAAAGCCCTTTCTCTACGTCAGATGACTAACAAATGTACTCTGTAGAGCGATATTAGGTATTGCCGTGTCTGTGTATTTCACATTACGTGAGCTTTGATAGAATAGGTAATCTATAGCCCGAACTATATTGTGTAGGCGCTGTCGTCTGTACACAGTTATTGTTGTTTTTGGAACTTTCGCATAATATTTCGTAAATGCGTCTTAGGAACTGATTCTGTGAAGTACCTGTTATGGGGCTTGGTGTAGTGGTTAGAAAACGCGATGAGTATTATGGCTTTTTATATCCCTTGGTTTTCTCATACACTGCATATTATGATTTCTTCCTGGTTCTAGCGCGTGCTATATATATATATATATATATATATATATATATATATATATATATATATATATAATATTATTTATTTAGAGAGAGAGAAAGAGAGAGAGAGGTATTCCAGCTAACTTTAACCAGAGTTGAAAAAATACGCCGACGCACTCTAAGACGACGCGAACAAATGCATGTTGCTGACTATTGTATGGAGTACGTTGCTCTATTTTTTGTATTCTGCTTAATGGCATAATTAGTCAAGATTATTTACCAACTTCTGAAGCAACGAAGTCAGTCAAGAAATTCCAACTCGAAAGGTGTAGAGCGCTTTGCAAAACATCCGATTGAACAATTTCTAACTTTCTATCATTTAGATGTTAGTGTTTTTCCGCTTACTTCAGATGCCGGCGACGTGTGCCATGCATTGAGTGCAAGTGGAAAAAACCAAGGGGGTCATAATTAATCCGGAGTCGCCTACGGCTTCATGCCTCACGATGAGGTGATTGTTTGGGCAGATAAAACTGCAGTGTTTATATATTGTTCATATTACTCACCGCGGTGGCTCGATGGATATGCGATTCTATTCCTGGACACAACGTAAAGGATTCCAACCCGAGACTCTGCAGCGGCATTTCGTTAGATGCGCTAGGCAAACACATTTATATGCTTGAGCTTAGATGCACGTTGGATAATGGCAGATTGCCAAAAGTAATGGGTAGCTTTCCCGTAATCTGTCCCCTTGTAGCCCACAGTGCAACTCTTTGGATACCCATTAGTTATTACCTTTAGAATTATGTCACACCCTTATGCAGATCTCTGTGTAACAGTTACCGCAAGTAATAGCGCCTATCTTGAGCCCCCTCCCCTCCTTCCTTCCGCCTTACCGTCTAGAAAAAAGTCGTAGTTTAGCAAGAAAGGCGAAGCATCGACTGCGATAGCAAATTAGTAGACAGCTATATGAAGCACGAATAGTAGCTTTATCGACCGCATAAACTTGGAAACATCCGCTTACTAACTGAATTAACAAGCATGGTGTCATCGCGCACAAGCAACGATGAACACATCACATTCAATATGCGTGGACAGTCGCTGTAAAAACTCCAGTGCGAGCAAGCGCGGTAACAGCAAGGAGATAAGTTGCCTTCCTGCTGTCTATCGCTTGAACGCAAGAGCGGCGAGAACATAGCGCGCAAGAAGGCATGAGCCGTGTAGACCCCTTTCAAGATACGGCACACACGATCGCGCGCGGCCGTGCATACAACATACGCAGTTGCTGCCGGAGCGAAACGCCGCGCTCCCTGCCTCCATACCATGCTCCTACGGCCTTTCGCGCTACGAAAGACGTGGCGTTTGCTGCCCGCTACTCCGCTTTCCTCCGCTCGCGCCTGATGCAGCCGCGATAGTCGGCTTACCTCGCGTGCTTTGACTCGTACATACAGCATACGGCGCGCGGCGACGGTGTTATCGCCCTTCGACTTTATAAGAACATCACGGCAGCGCCGACGCCGACGGCGAGGCTACAAATGCGCCTGGAGTGTGCATTAATTGCTGTCACAATAAAATAATGGTTTGTATTTGTGTCACTGGTACTTTGGTGAACAGCAGCTACGCAGGCGCACCCCCCCCCCCTCCCCCCTCAGAAATTGCAGAAATACAAATGGAACCATGGATATGAAATACGCATCAGAATAAGAAAGCGGGCGAGTTGATAAACATTCATTCTAATATGGCAGGGCTACTGAGACAAAGATAAAACTAAGTAGAAGCAGGAAATGCGCAGACCTCTCTGCCTCCAACCGTTCCCATCTCGCCTCGTGTTGCCTAATGTGTGTCGGCACCCTCGTCTCTTGTGACACGACCATTTCGCCCCGTCATGGCCAGCTGGCCCACAAAGTCATCGGAATCTTCTATATTTGAAGAAAAGGGAACAATTTTGTAAGTCAAGCCTCCATCGATCTCAACGACAAGGAATTTGAATATCTAACCAATGCGTGGCGGTGTACCACGAGTCCAACGTTTTTCGTTACGCAGTTGCGATAGGGATGCGTTCATTCTTTTCACACGCCGTGTTTCCATTTCTATATATACTAGCATTCTCTTCTCAATAGAATATTTGTTTAGAGTCAGCGAATGTCCTGGTTCTATTTCCGTCAGTCTTCGTCTCACTGACGCTGGCGCCATGCAATGAATGAAAGGCCCACATATTAGCCCTCACGCCAACTCGTGCCACTGTGTCGCTGCTGGCTGCGTGATGCAGTGCTAGCAAGTGGAAGCAAAAAATGTCGGTCCGATTCGTCGAGCCGCAATGGTGTGTGCCAAGCGAGGCATCGCTCAAACGGGTATACTGTGACAAACTTTGCCAGAATTTTTCTCGCGGCATCGGAAACGCGCCTAGTAATATCATCGTCGACACTGACACTGGCTCTCGCTTCCTCTCGTGCGACGCCGCGTATGAAAAGACCGCGACGTTCGATATGCAATTTTCGGGTACGGATTGTATGCCCGCAATGCGCTGGGTACCGAAATACTTGCTGCAGGGAGACAGCAATACGATTCTTATTGCATTCGTAAAAACGCGAAGCGCATCGCTGCCTCAGGTTCATGTTTGGAATTGAATTCATATTTATTGAAGAACTTAAGGCACGCTCATGCGTGATAGGTATTTCCACGATAAATATACGCCCGAGTCGCGTGAATGCTGCGCTCTTGACGAAAAAAGAAGCAGGCATTTGTCGCTTTCAGTGCAGATATTAGCATCTCTATAGCTTCCTTGTCCATGTAGCTGAGAATATTACGCTAGACTGCATTCGTTGGGTAAACCGGTGTCCTTGTCCACAGAAAAGTGAGGTCCATGGAGTATTTTGCAATTAGTTCGAGTTCTATGATAGCGACCAGGGAACTACGCGAAGGAAGGCCAGCGGAACCAAGAAAGAAACGAGGACCAGCACTTCTGCGGTTCTTCCGTCATTTGTTCATGTAGAGCGCTCATCGCCATCATAAATGAACTGTTACAACTCCTAAAGCCATATAACTAATATGCGCCAAACTCACCACTCTGTCAGTTTTTCTGATGAGAATCGGTAATCACGGTTGGTGCGCTACGCTGCTTCGTGGTTGAATGGTAATCAGCATTTAGTGTATAGGCGTGAACTATTCCTGCGATATACAGGGTGTTTCAACGAACACTTTCAATATTTTTTAAAGGTTGCCTGTGGCACATAGCTCAATTCTAGCTTAGGAGCCGGTCTACTCAAAGCGGCGCACACTACTTGCACAAAAAATTGAAATGCAAATTCGACGAATTAACAAGAATTCACTAATTAACTTTTCATGTAGCTATCTTATGACCCATATTGCAATTTACAAATTCTAGCAGTGGACTTCGCAACGCGGATCCACTTGAACGAATTCAAGTTTTTCAATTTCAGCTGCAGTTACTTGTGGGCTTCAGTGCATGAAACGACATTTTTGTTAACAAATTAACCGAAACGCCAATAGATTTCTCCGCAAAGTTCGGGAATTTATATATCGAAACTGGTGTCATCCTGAAAATTCATTCCAAGCCGATCCGCCTTGCGCACTCCACGGCTATAATTTGCAAATTGCAAAATGGGCCATAATGTAATTAGCTAAAACTTCATTAGTGCGTTTTTTAATTATTCGATTTACCGTCTCAATTTCTCGTGCAAGTATTGTCCGCCGCTTCGAATAGACCAACTAGCTCATGAACTGGAATTGTAATATCTGCCAGAGACGACATTTAAAGATTTTTGAAAATGTTCGCTGAAACACCCTGTATGCTTAAATCTTTCGCAATAGTTCTTCGAGAAAAGGTGGACAAGCGCAGCTTAGATTGCAGTCTTTTCTTCGAGATTTGTTTACGCCAACACATATGGTTTAGACGAGCGGTGAAATGAAAGGGTTAAAAAAAAACAAAAAAAAAAGATAACACCACTACGACTTTCATGGCTTCTAGGTCATCAAACGGCACTTTTAAGCCCGTATTTTATGAGAACAAATCACTCGCCTATTGCATCGTTGAGTCACGACAACTGTCTTGTAGTGGCAGTTTCCGGTTCTAGACTATTACTGTTAGGTTCGTGCATCATTACGCTGCTACGCAGATACTTATTTGTCGTCCATTAGAGCATATACGAAAAGCAACAAAGTATTCATTCTATAGAATGGGGAGGATACCATAATGCACAGATTTGTCAGGCTAATAATTGTGCTGCATTCGCAAATTTTGAATCATAGAAGCGGAGCAAGTAAGCGCGTTCTTTACTATTTCATAACATTATTAGTATTTTAACAAACCCAAGCATTGTGCACGAATCGCCCGCACTGTGTATACGCATGTTTATACTATGTGCGCATGCGTGTCTGTTGCAGGCGGTTTTGTTTCGTTATTTTTATGTCCTATCTGCACCTTTTATCTTGCATGTTCCTCATTATGCGCTTGCAGGTTGGTCGATTTTCAGTTTACATCACATGTACCCATTAAAACTGCCACAGGATGACTACTTCTCACTGCACCTAATTTGTGCATCTCTTTCGTTTTGTTATTTTGTTCATTTTGCCTGTTCCGTTTCCCTGTCGCGTGACATTCACCACGTGATGAGAAGGAAACGATTTAGATCACGCACGTTTCTTCCCCTGAAGTCCCACGGACGATACCTTTTATGCACGAGTCTTGTTTTTGTTCATCCACAACGGCAGGTGAGTGTGATTTCTTTTGTTTATTTTGGGTATTCTGCATTATTCATCCCCTTTTGCATTGTTTTATTTACTTTGTTCCGTAACATTCGCTTACGGCAAAAATTTTTTGTGTGTGTTTTCCCGTCGTGTGATCTGATGTTTTTCTCCGCGGCATGTGCCTTCATGCTAAAATTTCAGCTGGCAATCACTCATTAAGACTGCCACGTCACTCGTCGTTCACATGCGAAAATTTGCTTTCCTAAAATGGCTGCCGCGGTAATGGCTACAATAATGAAAGAAGCACACATTATGTGCTTTTCAACGGCTTCTAAATATATATATATATATATATATATATATATATATATATATATATATATATATATATATATATATATATATATATTTATTTAGTATTGATCATGGGTGTAAAACGCTACGCAAAGGTGAAGAGCAGGGCATGCGTTGTCTCAAACGAATTCTGAAAGAGAGAGAGAGAGAGAGATGTTGTAATACAGAGCTTCAGCCTCTATTGTTTGACATTTTGAGAAGTATTGCTAGCTTAACTTCTAAGCACGGAAGACTGGTAGCTTTTTGTAAATATAAATGCTACAGGGGCAGGATACTTCACGCAGGTTTTCCTTTGAAGAATTTTTGGTCTTCTTGTACGTTGGGTTATTACAGTATGATATTTCCGACAAATAAGAATTTTACACAGGGGAAACCGTACTAAATTAATTGTCATGCAGTACGAGAAAGGCGCGAAACTCTACTGTGGACGTCAAATTTACGATGTTTCTTTTGTAATTGCAGGCACGAAGCCCAGTAGCAAGAAGCTGGAACACCTGCAGCATCTGCAGCACGTCGACAACTGCAAAGCCCACATGGGGAACAACTTGTAGAAAGAAGACGTGCGAGAACGCTGCGAATGGCGAAAGTTCAGTGCCGAGCTTTGTCCTCATGCGTAATGTGGACTCACCCCGCTGTGCACCACTGACGTGTGCATCCGGAAAATGGTGGCGAGAGAGCACGCAGCACGCTTCTAAGCAAAAAACGCAAGTTGCGCGCTTCGAGAAGTGCTAGATTTACGCCATCTTCAAGACGCTGTGTCTTTGCGTTCGTTAATCGGAAGTTGTGTTGGTAAACACGTACAATCACCCTGCGCACTCGTGAAGTGGCACTCGTTTCGGAGGTGTGAAGGGCTTCGCAAGAGCATGTGCCCACAAGATATCGGGAACTGGGAACAAGAAGCGACCCTCTTTAGGTCCACCTACGATGTGTGTTCAAGGCATCTAACGAACTATTCAGACATGGCAACCAGAAAAAGAAGGAAGATGCATGCAGCCCGTGGATTTCTCGATCGAAATGATGTGGGTCTTATGGTCGCAGGATCGCTGTTTATACAGCATTCGTGTCTCGTCCTCTCGTCATTCTATGTCTGCTCGCATTTTTCAGTCACATGGCTATCGACGGGCATGGTTGGTAAAGTTGGTAAGTAAACGTCAAGAAGCCATTGCTGCTCACCGTAGGCTGAAGAACTGACAAGATGCCATCAATGAGTAATAAAAGCATTTAAATGTTTTAATTCTTATCTGATCAAAGGACAGTGTGTGTGCACTTTCACAGCTTTGTTGTGTGGTTCTTCAATCAACCTTTGGTCGCGTGGCAAGTTATCGGATAAGTGTTGAATGTGTTTGACATCTAAGTATTCTATTTCAGTTATGAAGCGCGCGCAAGGTATGTAAACGCGCGGAATTAGTGAATAATGAGGAACCTACCCGTCGCTATTTTGAAAGCGAAGTGGCTTGCAGGTGTTGTTTTCTCGACAGTCTCAGCAGATTTTGCTTTGATTTCATCAAAGGCGCTCCACCACAAGCAGTCCCGGTTGTACCCAAGGCCTTAACAAATGACAGAAATTCTGAACGTCTGTAGGTCGTGTACAGAAAAGGTTCATACTAGCCCGTCGCGAGAAACATTAGGAAGAATGTTTTCTAATGCAATAAAAATTTTTTTTTCGTTTATCTGAACTGCTCTCAACTGCAGCACTTTGCCTTTTCACGGCAATACACGGGATCAAGCTGAGCGTCTGATCTTACAAATACAATTCTGGCGAATTTGAATAAATAAAAACAACAGATGGCTGTGAAGCTGTCGATTTGTAAAGATTTATTGCTTATGCGTTCGTTTTTGTAGCAACAACAATTGCACTTCACGATGCCAAGTTTTGTAACCATGGCTGCTCGCTGCACATCTAACGCCTTGAATTTAACGTGCGCTGGCACGCTTTTCCACATACACTTCAATGTTTGCCGGAATGTTAACGTGTTTCTGTTGGCTCCTCTTAAAAGCAAATTTTGGCGCTGTTGCGTGACACACCACCTTGCGAAGTTTAACTGCCATTGAATGTTAGTGTTACTTCTGTGTGTATCTGTGTCAGCTTTCGGTTGTTTGGAAACTGCGAAGAAACCAACGGAACTTTTGTTAAACATCAATGTTTTTCGTGGAAACTTCGGATTTCTTCCAATACAATACAACTTTTCCTGTTGACGCTCATGAAGGCGGGCAATATTGAAAGGTGACTTCGTCGTTGCCCTCTACGCAGACACTACTGTTTACACGTAATACACGTGTGTACGCTGGCGTTGTGAATGTATTACAGAGCTGCCATATTTTCATTGGTAAGTAGAGGCGTCATTTTTATTTAAGCTCCCGAAATATAACGTTAATTACAGCATGTCTTTCTTGGACGGACTTTGTAAGCGTTATCTTGTGCATTGTTCCTCATGTTGTTTATACTGTAATTGTTGACAAAAAAAGCGGAATATATCTAAGTGGGAAAGCGTGTCGATGTATAGAGTTGTTCACGTCAGAGCTTGTGCTTCACTCAGAAATAATATGCATTGTGCAGGTAAAATTGACTTCTCTCGTCCCACTTGCGAAAAATGTTATATCCGCTTGAAGATATCGAAATCTGCCTCCAAATGTGTGCTCGCAAATAACGCAGTATGACCTCTCATACTTTAACAACCATCTGGTGTGGTTCATGAAGGCTTATTAGAGTAGTTGGTTGGAGTGCTTGACACACAATCGCGACAAGTTTATTATCACGGCTCCATGTCACTTGAGTTTTGGAAGACGTGAATTGTTCTTTCGGCCCTACTGAGTATTTTGCAGGCGAAGCTTGTGTGACTGTAATATGTCTAGGAACACTTTGATATTATTTGTTCGGCTACAAATAAAGAAAGTTAATGGATATTGTCCATCGTCTCTATCTTTCAATATGTACATTGGACGTTATAGATATTTGGGCTACGCGGTGCATGCAACCTCTAATGCTGATGCATATATATTTATATATATATATATATATATATATATATATATATGTATATATATATATTAATTCGGCAACGCAGTATTGTTTTTCAGAAAAATCTCGCGAAGGTCCTTCGGCGGAAATTTTCTGTGGCAGTTAAGACAATTTAGATGAGAAAGAGCTTAGTACACCGCAATCATGCATGCTACAACCTTCTAGTGCAGTTTTTCTGAGGATTTTTCAGTACGTGACACCTTTTAGTAGTAGCAAACCTCAACGCATGTTCGAGACAGACACTGAGCATGATTACCTAGCCTTATTGTGTGACCTAGTGAGCTTGGACAACTTGCCTTTATAGTCTAGAAACCAGGGACAGGAATATACCTATACTGGGCATGGCACGCAGGCCGCTTTTAAGCATCATTCAAAGACACTTTTATGCCGTCGTGAAACAAAGTGCGAAGGGTTCGCTAAAAACAAACGGCCGGCTGATTCTGCGTTTTCTTTTTTATTTTGGTCATACACAGATTAGTCGAAATGTCGCTTACATGTAGTAGATTACGCCGTAGCCTGAACACACACACACACACACACAAAAAGAAATGGATTCATATAATGTAACATGTCTACCGTTTAAACTACAAAAAGGAGAGAGTTTTGGTCAGGGTCACGTTTGCTTGCCGGGGCATCCACTTGAGAAACTAATCACGCAAGATTTTTTAGTCTATGAAAAGGTTCTTCATATAACAAAATACTTCTGGGGGTTTTCTTGTTCCCTGGTTCTTTCATGATGACCTTTGCTTCAAGGTGCCTCAGTGCCAGTGTGAAATGGTTCAAGGACAACGAAACGCATGGTAGTGACCACGTTCCAGCATATGTTAAAATCGACGCAAATCGATGCAAATCGACGCATACGCAAGTCACACTCTACTACAGTTCTTCATCACATCGACTGGCCTAAATACACGTTGCTCATGGAGAAGAATTGCCAAGAGATCCAGGACTGTCTACTTGGTAACATCGAGAAGCGAATTAACGCCGCTGCTCAGGAAGCCACAAGATCCTTTAGGCCTATTCCTAAGTTTTCTGAATTCGAAGCAGAATTGGAGCGGCTTCGAGCAATCCGCCGTCGCGCGGAACGAAGGTACAGGCACACCAAGTCCATCTACGACCTAAAGGAGGCGAGACGCATACAGAAGATCCAGCGTCGGATCAACTCCCTGCAGTCTCTAAGATGGAAAACCTTCTGTGATTCCCTTGATCCGCATAAACCCCTATCACATATATGGAGAACAGTGCGTGGTCTTCGAACATCACCGCAACAACGCCATCCCTTCAAATGTCTGGCTCTCTACCAAGGTCCCAGAGAGATCGACGTAGCGGAAGACTTCTGTTTCAAGGTTGCTGGTCTACCGCCATCGTTCGCTACACGTGATCCCCGTGATGTTCCGATCTCGCGGGATTCTCGTATGGACAATCTGTTTTCCATCGAGGAGTTGCAGGCGGCGTTGGAAGCGTGCAGACGTACCTCATCGCTTGGGCCTGACGGGGTGACGACATACGCAGCTCTTGGAAACCTCGGTCAAACAGCGCGGCATGCACTTCTAGACGTGTACAATAATTCATGGCAGGAAGAAGTAGTTCCTACTGCATGGAAGTCCAGCCGCTTTGTGCCTCTGCTCAAACCAGGTAAATCATCCCTAGGCATGGCGTCTTATCGTCCCATTGCTCTGGCCAGTTATCTAGAAAAGGTGATGGAGAGGATGGTGCTGCGGCGCCTAGTGTTGTATCTAGAACACTACAAGTTATACCCTGACGCTATGGCAGGCTTTCAACGCGGACGCTCTTCTGTAGACAACGTCATAGATCTTGTCTCGTCTGTCCAGCACGAAAAAAGCCTCAGGAGGCTGTCAGCGGCAATGTTCCTGGATGCCAAAGGCGCTTATGACAACGTAACCCATCAAGCCATCCTGGACGCCTTGGGCGATGTCGGCCTAGGCGGCCTTGTTTTTCGATGGATATCCAGCTTCTTGAAAGACAGGTCATTCTTTGTGCAAACAGAGGATGGTGCGTCATCACAACACAACACCTACCGTGGCGTACCACAAGGCGGAGTCTTGAGCCCCACTCTATTTAACCTCGTGCTCATCGACCTGGTTCATACCCTTCTGCAATCCGTCCATGTGTCGATCTATGCAGACGATATATGCATTTGGTCATCAGGAGCGATGCGTCTCCAGGTGCGCGCCAGACTTCAAAAAGCGGCCACACTAACTTCAGGTTAGCTTCGAGCGCAAGGTGTGGAGGTGTCCTCCGAGAAGTGCTCTATAGTCGCTTTCATGCGCAAAGCAATGAAACCGTACGTTATCCGAATTAATGGACAGCCGATTGCCTACGAGAAGACGCACCGCTTTCTAGGAGTAATAATAGATCGAGACCTTTCCTGGAGCCCTCATATCTCCTACCTAAAAAGGAAATTAGTCATGATAACCCACGTGCTCAGATTTCTTGCGGGAAAGTCATGGGGTGCGTCTGTGAGTGTGATGCTCCAACCCTATAACGCACTGTTCATCGGTCTCCTGCGCTATAGCTTACCTGTACTGGGTTGGACTGGTAAGACGAGCCTCCGTGCCCTCCAGTCTGTACAAGCTCAAGCTCTGCGAGTTTGCCTTGGTCTTACTAAATGTGCATCCACGGCAGCAACAATAGCCATCGTGCATGACCACCCCATCAATACGTATCTTCAGGTATCTCCATCGTATCATCTCGCCTCTCTTCCTGCCGCTCCACCTCGTTCTGCGTTTAGCAAGATTATTGCCGCTAGCCATGAAACTTTACCGTCAAACTTCACGCCTGCAGCACGACCATCTCTACCGCTGTGGTGCCTCCATCCACTCCAGGATCTTTTTGTTACTCCCGGTATCAAAAAGAAAACGGAGATGTCAACTTTCGCCCTCAAAGAAACCGTGCTTTCAGTGCTACATGACAAGCACAGAGGACGCATCCACGTTTACACGGACGGTTCTGTCTCCTCTAAGTTCAGCTGGAGTAGTGGTGATTCCCGCAGAGTGTGTCACCCTCAAATTCAAGACATCTCACATTACATCATCGACGGCTGCAGAACTCGCAGCTATCCGTGCTGCTCTGGAGTTAATTGTTCACAAATCATCACATTCATGGTCCATCTTATGTGACTCAAAAGCAACTCTCCAGTGTCTGATGTCCCCTTTCAACCACGGAGCAAATGTGCAACTAGTCGCAGATATCCGACTACTCCACCATCACACAATCAACAAGGGGCACAACATCATCTACCAGTGGATACCGGGTCACTGCGGAATTTCGGGAAATCACAGTGCGGATGACGCCGCCCGATCGCCCCACGATGGTGCCCATGTTATACCAATACCACTCTCACGAACAGATGCAGTCACAAGTCTTCGCTCCCTCGCCCGCGAGCTTACGCAGAATCTGTGGAACACCAGTGAATTCAAGGACGCACGTCTGCACAGATTGGATCCACGTCTGCAACTCCGTCTACCACCAGGGTTACTACGAGCGGAAGCAACACTTCTGTGCCGCCTGTGGCTCGGCGTGGAATTCACGAACTCCTATTCATTCCGCATTGGAATGGCCGACAGCCCTACTTGTGACACCTGTGGCTGCGAGGAGACGATTGAGCACCTCCTTTGTGACTGTCCCCGTTACAAAGTGCCACGAAAAGTGCTCGTGACCGCGCTCGCAAAACTGGACAATGGCCCCTTTACAGAGGAAAAAGCTCAAGGACAGTGGTCCAGACGGGCTTCGGCACTCAAAGCCTTAGGGCTTTGCTGAAGTTTTTAACGACATGCGAATTGTGCGACCGCCTTTGAGTGTTGTAGCGCGTAGTATCGCTTACTGTGTGAATTTTCTGGTTTCCATTTTTTCCTCTTCTGCTTCTTCTTTCTCCTTTTATTCCCTTTAGCCCTTTCCCCAGCACAGGGTAGCCAGCCGGTACTTACACTGGCTAACCTCCCTGTCTTTCCTCCCCTTTGTCACCTTCCCTTCCTTCCTTCCGATGAGATTGGTCAAACATGGTCGTGGCGATTGAAGAAATATCTGGAGTCTTTTCAGAGCATGGAACAAATCCTCTTCTCGCGACTACTGAAGTACGCCTGGAATGGCTGTGACTACACTGCCTTGTCGAGCGAAAAAAAATGTCTTGTAAATGTTTTTCTTTTTATGTATGCTGTACCTGAATGCACACTTGTGTTTTTTCTTGTAGCCCCCCCCCCCCCCCTCCGCCCTATGTAATACCCTCCTTCGATGGCTTTTAGGGGTATTGTAAATAAAGTATAAAATAAAGTATTTAGCGACATAAGCTTGACTCTATGGGATGCTATATAATTTCTCTTGAAAATTCCGTCAATGGAGGCAAAGAAAAGTTCAGAGTACTGACACCATAGTAGTCGGTGCCGTAAGGAGAGCAGCTGCGTATCCGGGAATCGATATGGCTTTCTTGGAGAGGCCACAGTTTCTAAGCGCAACACTAGCACAAATTGCAAGTAAGCATCGGATGCATCCAGTACGAAACTGGCTTCAACACTTGCAGAGGAAACTTAAGACACAAGTCCACCTATGAGAGATGTGCTAACGTGCGACCGGTATCTTTAGGGAAGTGATATTTCGTCGCGACGCATGAATCGTGGTTTAATTATGATAAAATTGCCGTCTGGACTGCGCGCCATTGCTGCACCAGCTTGAGTGTGATAGTGGTTGTGCATTCTTGGTTGCACAGCAGTTAAGCTGTACGAGTTATGGCACTCACATGAACTGGTCAGTTCGTATTCATTCTGAGGGCACTTGGCAAGTTTTGTTACATGTTTTCTGTGCCCAGGCCATACAAAGCACGACAGGGGTACAAAATTAGGCACTGACTTCCAACTAGAAGGTTTGATCGTAAAAGGCGAAAACTCAGAATTAACCGAAGAAGCATCAGCAAGATTCTGAATCTTAACTGTGCAAACTCTGTATGGTAACTTAGTAAAAAAAGATAATGAAATAAACATGTCCAGGAAGAGGTCCATGAAACAGTGGTGTGCGCCCAAAATGATGGCAGTGATTATTTGTGGTTAAAACTGTCTGTATTTGTTAAGGGTGTATTGCGTTCGTTTTTTGAAACAATATTAAACACAATGAAAAACATAATATTTCAAAGATGAATAAATTGTCCGCATCACTTAGAGCATGTTCTACGGGCTTTCCAGTTGAAACATCCTCTTCTTGAATGTGGCTGTTGGCTTATTTTTAGAACTGCATGATTCGAAGATGCTGACGATATGCAAGTTAAGATCTAGAGTAGTACGCCTTGCATTGTGACTTTCCTGCTCTATTCATTCTTTCAGAGCAACGCCTGCTTCGTTGGGTAGCTACTTTCAAGTTCCTTACTAAGCAATAATAGCTTTTGCGTGCGCTGCACTTCTAAACTTTGTAAATCACCCGAATGTTGATGCTCAACCAGCTAACCCAACTTCTCACTATCGTACTGCGCTTAATTTTCTCTGACCAGGTTAATATACGTTTTAGGTGGACGGGCTTGCTGCTCTTGCAGAACAATTTTCACACTGTAAGGAGATTTCACGCACTGAACGTGACTGACGAAGCTGCATGAGAGAGCATGGGAATACGCTTATAGTCCCGACGTGTGAAGTAACAATGAGGAACAGTTCTGGAAGGTGCTAACTGTGCAGTGATGCTACTCTTCCATGTCAATTTACGCTGTAGATTTCGTAAAAGCTGATTCTACGCTTCTTAGAATACAATAATGGCGATATTTGATGCAATATATTGTTTAATATCCAAGACATACTTCAGTGCTTATGCCACGTGCGTTCTACAAGTGTTTTGTTAGCTTTTAACTTGAGATGAAGTTATCGTGCAGGAGAACACGACTACTTTTATGTATAATCCTAATTGATGTAGTGCCCCACAAGGATTGGTCGACGGTGTTTGTCGCTACTATAAATGAAACGAGTGGTACCAATTCATCTCATCTGTCGAGCTACATATATACTGTGAAGCTTTCAACAGGCTACACTCTTTAGTGTCTACTGCGTTCCAAGGCATGTTACGAAAAAGTTAAACAGCTTAGGCATGGGTGAGGTGAATGGAACCTGGTCACGTTAGCCACAAACAAATGCGTGGATCCCACACTTTTTTGTTGTGGCAACTAACTCTCATAAGTCTTTCATAAGTTCATTAAGAGTCATTGTGATTCAAGGTTTAAAAATACCATGTCATCTTTCCTTTCACTGCTCGTAGTTACCATAGTAAGTTTCTGTTATTCCTGTTCGTCATTTGGACTTGCTCAAGTTCCTATCTTTATACAGAGTAAAACCTTAATAATAATAACCATATATATATATATATATATATATATATATATATATATATATATATATATATATATATATATATATATATATATATATATATATATATATATATATATATATATATATATATATAGTGCAGAAGAAACCTAGCTTGGCGCTCTGCATGCACATGCGCTATGAACTCATGTTGAACATTGCAGTTTAAAGACGTAACACTGGCAATTACTTACATGTGTAGCCAGATAATTCCTTCTGCAATACCTGCTACCTTTCAATTACTTTTGGCATTTTGTAATTTTATCCGTAGCTTCAAATCACAATATATGAAGTTTGCAGTTTGGCACATGAGCGGTAAATTGCACTTTATCCCGTTTAAATAATACAAAGCGGTTAGAGTGAGATGGAGTCAGACTGACCAACGGTGAGCCAACAAGAGAACCCACAGCACGAAGTAAACGTTTTGACAGGGTTACTTCACTCAAGGCGAACACCAGTTATATTGCGATAACCTTGGGCTCCCGCACTAAGATATTCGTGGTAGCCACACTGTTGATAAATTAGGCATGCTTCTAATTTATTTCACAAGCTGTATAATCATCCTTGTTCCAGAGGCTGACTTGTTTCTTTCAGCCATTGCACACTCATCTAAAGTTTTGATTTAACTGTGAGAAATGGTGACCGCACAATTGATCTTATCGTCAGCGCGTCTGTTATCGAACAGCGCGTCTGTTCCACAGCACGCGCTGCTTGCTCCCCGTGCTTTTGTTCCTGTTCGTGACTTTGTTTGTTTGTTTGGATACTTTTACCTCGTGAGTCATACATCTTCTGATGTTTTGTTTGTTCTTCTTTATCTACTTTCAGGTCGGCATAAGTTTTCGCCAGACGGAGAAAGGTCAGTTCAAGATCCTTCCATTATGTTACTTCCCATATTGGGCACGTTGCGTCAAGCATCCACAAAATAAATTTAATATACTTCGTCATTCAGGGATATTTACTAGATAAATCACCCCCCGAGGGATCAGATGTTGTTCCTTGTGCTTCCTTAATTAGGAAAGAAAGAAAGCCGCTGAAACTTGTATCTTGTATGTATCCTGTATCCTTTCCTGCAACAGTCTCAAATGTGAGGCTAGCAGTATGTTCAAATAAAAAAAAAACTAAGACGCCGCTGTAGTGCGTCAACGCGCACTTCATTCCTTTGGCAGCGAAACAATTTTACAAATTTAGGTGCTGTGGAGAATCTACATTCCGAACGTCGGCTATATTCAATAAAAGAAGTGTTAAAGCTATAGAGCGCAATGAAATTTGGAAGTAACGTTGGCGATATCAACTGTAATATTCGTCCAATGATGGAAGTAAATAGGTATTGAGGTGCGTTGTGAGAAATTACCCAATTGCCCGATTGTCCTTTCAATGTATTCAACAAAGCGTTTTTTTCTGAGCTACCATTTATATGGTGGTGAAACTCAGCAATAAATAGTCCTACATAAAGGGAACCATTGGTGTTGCTTTGGACTGTAAAGGAAGTGGCAGTTCCAAACGGTTGCCCGTTCAATGCCGCGTCTAACGTCACTTTCAACAAACGTGTGGTGCACGGTAGCCGTGACGAAGGTAGTAGGAGGTGACGGTAGCTGCGAAAGTTTCACACATGAAACCAAAACCTATCTTTCTCTAGAAAGCCCTCTGAGGTACAACAAGGAGCGTGCCATGCACCGCGATCTTTCTATCATGAGTTGCTTTGCTGGAAATGCGCTGGTGAACCTGACAGGTCATTCAAGTCTAGTAGAGTTTATTTTGTTTCAATATGAGTGCTAAAAATTGCACACTAGAACATAACGCTGCTATTTGTGCCTTGAAAAATATAATCTCGCAATTAAGTGAGCGCTGTTGGTATTTTCATCAGCACAGAAGCATTGGCGATTCTCAACTTGAACTTTTTCCTGTTATAGTATAGTCACAGATTGATGGGCATTCAGTGCTAAGTTGTCAAAGAGCTAACATTAAAGTTAAGGCTGCCTGAAACTAGGACAAAAACATTAAACCTCCATTGACAACCAATTCAACACATTCCTCCATTGTTGCCGACTCAGCTCTCGAACCACTTCGCGCATTCCCGTACGTTACGTCTAAATTACTTTCTTTATTCCCTATAGAGTAGTGCAATGTGATTACCGCGGGTCACTCTAAAAAGTTTGCGCCTACTGTAAAGTGTTTCGGCTTTTTTTTTTCACGGAGCTTGCTGGCCGTAGTAAGCTCGGCTTGGTGATGAAGTTCCTAGTATGTGCACATGAGTTTCCTTGCAGCGACGTGAAAAGAGGCAGGGCTTCAGCAAGGAAACTATAGCACTCACAAATGGAATGTGGATTTTCGTGATTGGGTGGTTGCATTTAGAGAACTTTTTTTCTTGAGGTCCCGAGTTTCTCTCAAAATGTAAAAACAGTTTCAGCACGGCTTATGAAGCGTGCCTCGAAGTTCCAAGTGTGATACGAACGTCTGCCATTGAAAGCTCGTAAAGAGTGCCATTGTGCAAGCTCTTTCGGAGCGGAGGTGCGGCTACTTTCCTACAAAATTGGTAATCTCTCCCACACAAAGCAGGAAGGAGTGCAGCTCTTGAACATAAACAGCAAAAAAATAAGCCAGTTTCGAACCATTTGAAACCCTTCAGTTCACTCAGGTTAAAGTTGAACTGAAGGAAGGGCAAAAATTAAAATAGCAGGAGAAACACGTTTCTCAACGTAGATTTCCACATTCACTTTAACCACACAGCCAATGATGGAGGTGTCTGGTCGCTTTTGTAGTAATGTATTTTCATTTTCCATGCTCCTCCAAACCCAAATAATACTCTGAAAAAAAAAGTGGTGTGTGGAAAGTGGTATCTGGCATTTAGGAATTCAATCGGCATCAATTAGGCCTACAAACGATTTGCTGCAGTCTTATTTCTCATCAGACTCTTTGTGCAACTGCTTTGTTGATGAATTTTATATTCAAAGGTGTCGTGTAAAGATAAAAGAAATCAATATAATAGGGAAGTTCTCATTATAGAAGTCTTGAATGTGTGAGAAATCAAAGAAAAAACACGAGTACTGACTAGTAATTTGCTTTCTCTCTTTCCTTTTTACCTTCTCTACTTTCTATAGATATTAACGTGTAGTTTTTAATTGTATACTTAACACCACGCATTCCCTCCGCAGGTCGCTTACTGTATGGTTACTTGCAGGAAATGCCGCTTCATTATTTCTTGACTTCGTTCGCAGTGATGTGGGCAGCACAAACTCACAAGGTACGCCCCTGTCCAAGAAACAGCCAGGAGGGGGAGGAGGTCACGTGGCCATCCCACCGGACGCACTCTACACACCTACATCCAAGAACAACGGCTCTTCCAAGGACGCAACCCAGTACGAAAACGTCAAGGTGTGTAAAACCACGTACATTATTTGTAGCCCTCACTGTGGCCTTTAACAGGGCATGTATATTTCAAGGAACCCTTTCGATCGGTGTGCCAAAAGATGTAGACGAAACTGGCAAAGCGTGCATGATGGCCTACTCGCAAAGGTAAAGCCTTCTGAAAAAGAACTCCTACATGGCTATATCTAATCTAAAAGTTACGTACCAAATACTTGTAATTACTCATGCGTGAAAGAGAAAAAGAAAGCCGAGTGCCAGAATAGAAAAAGAAAAGAGAAAAAGCGCTCAGGTATTTCGAAAACGCAACTTCGTTCACATTTTCTTCTTCTCACCTACATTCTTCGGTGCATCGGCCATAATTATCAATGTGTATGAGTAATAACTAGCTCGACTTTCACTTCTACCATAGCTGTCGATATGTTTCGCCCGCTATCATATCCGCAGATGCCATATTTGTCTGGTATGCGTAATAGATTTGCGGCATCCATGCACATTACCTTGCGGGCGAGCTGCACTTTCCCTAACTGAGGATGTCAGCTTTTGCAAATAGTTACTTGTCTCTGTATTAAAAATAAAACGTGCCAAATTGTTTTATACTTTTGTGGCACGAGCACTTTCCATCGCGTTTGGCTCATTTGTGCTAGCTGCCTAAGTTAGGGAGCCAGTCGCGATGAAGCTCCGATCAAGATATTTAACCCCGATCAATCTCGATCGCGATCGAAGGTGTCCCGTGTGACCGGAGTATTATTATTTCTTCTCGAGCGTTGCTTTAGTGCAGAACTTAAATACAGAGGTCGCTGCAGCAGCACAGTGTCGTGATACAAACGGGAAAGGAAAATCGTTTCTGTAGATTTTTCTCTCTGCTTGCAAATATATCTGCGTCATGTCCTTTACCGCCACCTGTGCAGAATGGATCGCAGAACGGCCGACCCGAGCCCCCTCCGCGAGCATCCGACGGAAGCATCGTGTATGCCAGCCTTGACCTTCCAGCGGTGGCCACCCAGAACGGCAGCAGGCCAGCGCCGGAGCGCACAGAGTATGCCGAGCTGCAGTTCCAAGCCAACGGCGCACAGCAGCTCTCATCGGAGCACGTGTCACTCTAAGCCACCACTGGACGAAAGGTCCACCCGGTGCAGGACGCACTCAAAGACTAACCGACAAAGCGACGTGCGACTGCTTCAGGGAGGGTGCCGCGCGTGCTAGACTCACTGACCATGAAATGTAACGACGTCAGCTTGCCATGTTTTGTTACTTAGTTAAAGAAAGGATCCTGGTGTCTCTTTGCGAAGTACTGTTGTCCCAGCCGTTGCTTGTGTTGCAGATGCTGCTATGTTAGTCAGAGTTCTCTGTGCTGTGCCTAGCGCAGGCCAAATAGTTCTCCTTATGGCCTTCTATGCTGTCGCTTGGAACGTAGCATAGGAAAGCGTTGCCGCGACCAGCCACCTATAAAAATGGGCAACACCTATTTGTTAGCTGCGTTTATTAAGGTTAATGAAACGCTTCCTAACCAACTCTGCAATGCAAACAGAAGGTTCGCGACTTCACAAGCAAACCAAAATGAGTATGAACACTCCTGAGAAGCACAGAGCCTCTCTAGCATTCACTTCAGCTGAATACTGGGCTAATTCAGAGCTGTCGTGGCCACAATTTCCGCAGTAACTCTATGCGCCCGGCACGTCCCGTAACCAGACTATTCGTCGAATGTGCCGCTGTGGGCGACGTACGTCGCGCCACATAAAACTATATTGGTTCTAGTAAGCGGAACAAGATTATGGTATGTTTCTCTCATTGCTTGCGAAAGCGGGCTCGGCTAGTGGCAAGTTGAAAGTCAGTCCTAGTTTTCTTCCGACGCGGGCAATAGCGTTGCTCTCAACAAGGCTGCTGAAAGCTATGTTCTGCTTTGCGGAATCGTTGTATTTTTCTTGTGATTGCGCACGCTTCGCACGAACGCTTTCGACTTGTCTGGCCTATATTTATGTAAAATAGGAGCTAGGTGCTTAAGGCGACGCAAAAAAAATATTTAGAGGCAATTTCGTGCTTTCGAATTGCTGTTAGATTAACCTACTTTGGCATCTCAGCAGGTTAGTCTCTTATGGAAATAGGTGAAGTGATTCATTACTCTGCATGGTGCTTGGTAGTTCTAGCACCTTCTATATCTGAGTACAGCGTCAGAATAGTTGAGGCCATGAATTTGCCTCTGATCGCACTTACTGCAGAATGAGGTGCGATTGTCAAGCGGGACCTCCCACATTTACACGTTGCCCTTGTTGAACAGTGAACACGACTTATCGATTGCGGTTTCTTATTGGCGTCAATCCTGTCTCGCGCGTTGCACGGATCCCGTCTGCACTCTAGAAGTTCACCAGCGTCGCGCAAGCCATGTCGTCTAGCGAGTGGCTCGGAGACGGTGGCACCGAGTTACGGATGAAGCTTGCACTGCCCAGCTCACTCCTGTGTAACCGGAGACGAGAGTCCGTCCCCGTTTGCGACGTGTCTGAGTTCAGAGCCATATTTTGTATGCCTATACTGTTGTGTCATGTGGAAATGCGTGTCTGTTTTGCCTTTGAGTGTGTGTTTGCATGTGTGTTTGTGGGCTACGTTAAAAGCGACAGGGCAGCTTTACGTAAGCCGCCTGTCTTTGTATTGAGGAGATGTAGTGAGGCAAGACCTTAATCAACAATGTAAATGTAAATAGCAACAGTCGTTTCTTCACTTCTTTTGGTGCACAAGCCTAAGTACCGTACGGCCACATGTCTCGTCCTTTAAGATAGGAAAATGCATGATATAGGAAACAAATATATCTGTAAGGACTTGCATTACCAGTGTACTTAAAGAGCACATTTGTGCGTGAGTATTCTATGAAGGACTTTTTGTGGAAGAGTATTACTGATGTAGGAATACGAATTCTGGTTAGCCTCTTTAGAGTGTCACGTGATCGAAATGAACTGGTTTCTTTGGAATACAGTAGTACGTACGATTAAGCTTAGTCCTTTCAGCCTAAACTCACTCGCCACGCAACCAGCATATCCAATTCTCTGAAATGTTCAAATGTGCTCTTATTCGATCTCGTGGGATAGTATGGCACTAATGCGCGTGCTGACAAATGTCGCGACATACCAGGAGTTGACAGCTTCGGAGTCACGGCATGCTGAAAAGTATTCGCGGTTCAGTATCTGAATATGTTCGAAAAATTCTTATACAATTGCAAAGCAGTATGCAACACATAAAAACTTACACGAGTAAAAACAGACCTAAAGTAAACCATTTTTAGAGCAATATCATCAGTACAGGTAATCGTCTTTGTTATGGGCGTTTTCATTCTATAAGTTTTTGAAGTAGATGTGCTATAGGAAATTCATAGTATGTCTGGTGTAAAGACTAAGAGGCACATGAGCTTTATTGGTATCGCTCGCTGCATCCCGTCCGCAGCGCGCAGCAATACAGACAGAGGCCTAGGTTCAACCAACAGTACTTACTCACGCAACTCGAGTACCGTGCACCCGGCCAGACAGCTGACCTTGAGGTGCGAAGGCTTCGTCTTTTATGTAGCCCCACGACTGGGGTGCGCATACGCCAACAAGGTAGTAAGCGCGCGAGGGCTCCACGGGCGGCGCCCTACATCCTGTAATACGTAAGTTTAAAGAAAGCCGCACTGAAATAGTGGGCGGCATCACAGTGACGAAATTTTGATGAGACCCGTGAACAACTACCTTGTTTCTTTTCGGTTATTATCACGTGACTCAGTTTGTCCAAGAGAACTCGAACCACATGGCGGGGCGACCTTCACAGAGCTCTTTGCCTTGACAGATTGGCCAAGAGAAACGTAAAAAGTCATCGCACATGCTGCACCGAGCAATCCAGTACGGATATCATGCTTCGTAGTTAGCACTAAGCAGAGTCCGGTGCTGCTGCACTTCGAACAATGGAGTCTAAAGCATAGGCACTGTGGTCGAGATCCCGAAAACGTCCAATAAAGTGATTTTGTTATAACAAGGGTTTGTTTCACATTGTATCGTCAAGTATTAAACTTATTAGCTGTTCTTTAAGCGCATCAGTGCGCAGTGGCCACGGCAAATTCATTACACATTATAGTTACAAAAGTTATTTGCCATAGGCATTATTAGACATGATGGCAGTAAAATGCTCGGAAGTCTACGCTTTCTACACAAGGCCAAACAATGTCATTTGCTATGTAAGGGCGTTTGTCGTATATGGAACCTTGCCAACGATTTACAAGTTCTTACCGCCTTAGCATGTCATGGTGTGAAAGAAATTAAACATTAAAATGTTTTCCTTCATGTTCATTTACATATAAGGAGTCCAGGATTGTAAACGACAATGTAACGAGTTGCGCATTCAGTTTGGTAAAGGTGAATAAATATTGTACTTGCATGAAAACATGAAGTGCGGAAGAGCATGTCAAAAATAACACAATAATGTGAATAGCAATTTATCCTCCCCTACTATAAACATATTTCCAACTCTCATTGTACATACAGTGTAGTGAACTATGTATATCGTCAACCAGTGGAGATGTTTCGCACACAGGCTTTTACAACACAAAAACAGCTTATTACTTTTTTTAGATCATTCGTGAGTGTACTGCTATTTGTGATGTCCAGTAACGTGTGTGTGCATGTGCGCGTGACTGATAAGATGGAAGAACAATAGATTAAAACACAAGCTTTTGTAGTCATTGGGGCACCAGATGAAGAGCCCTTTGTTAGTCTTGATATTATCTGTCTTCCTTGTGTCAGAAGTGAAGCTTTGGTTTGCATAGTATTTGCAGCAACATCTAGACTCTGGTGATGAATGCCAAAAGCTGCGCGCTTGTCTCTACAAATGATGTTGTGAATATATACTGACGCTTTTACGCTGCTTTAATGTTCTGAGGTGACGGACGAAAAGTGGCCTCTGCTCATAATTTTCTGTCATGAACCTGTCCCATAGTTTCTGTGAGAAATATCCTCAATTTGCGCAAGAGATTCTGTTATTTCTCGCCTTGGTTTTTGATAGGTCGGTAAGTTTGTCCTAATGAAAATCGAGACATTATATTCAGGTCTTGTTCGTCACAGAGGAAGTACACTCAGCTTTTTCTTCATTGTTATTCTGCTTCTGATGCTGCTCGCTTAGACCTACGCGATAAACGTTTGCCAAAAACGCTTGCTTGTAGCACTTTTAATACACATTCAGTCATCAGAGACGGAAGTTTCTATTGACCACTTATCTTTCGAGAAGTAAGACAGTATCTGCGTTAGTGGCACTAACATGAAATTATTACTCTTCTCGCCATTTTCCTCTTGAACAGCGTGACACTCAGTACACAATTGTTTGTGCCACGGAATACGAGCTCTTTGCAATTCAATATTAGAAAACCTGGTTTTCTTAGATTGCATTCAACAAATTTAACATTCTAAGCTACGTAACCTTATCAAATGTTTATTTTGGTCCTTTATATTCCTCTCACTGACCGACCATCAGGTATCTTCATAGCAGCATCCAGCGTTTCCTGCTGGTCAAGAAGCAAAGCACAGCACTCTACAGATACACTAGTGCAGCAGCTCTGCAAAACGCTATCTCTAGCAACTGCTCAAAGAGAATAAGGAAACAAAGTACAACATTCATCATTCCATAAAAATAAATTATCTCCGTCTTTTTAACTGAGCTGCTTAACTTGCAACTAGCACTTAGTCAATTTTGCTAGTTGACACAGAATCTCTAATCTTGCATCCTTCCGTACTCTTGCACATCATCCGCGGAAACCCTATATACTGCTTCATCATGCACGCTACGCTACTGCAATCACATATAAGAACCATCATTCACGTGAGGACTCCAACGCCGCAAGGTTATCGATATTTGTTACTTTTTCTATGTAGTTATATATCCGGCATTCGTGCAACTTCATGCGTCTGGTGCGATTGAACTTGCGTTTTTGAATTTATGGCGTCACTAATTAGAAAAAATAACACCCTTAGCACGGCAAACCTGCTATGCTGTGTTTTAGGAGTGTGACAGCAAAAGGACGAAAAATGATCATTCTATTATATTTCCTCCATTCTAACACCTTGCGCAGACTATTCCAGACGACGTTTGCCTTAAGTATGTATCTATCGTGTGTAAAATTGTTTTGTATATCATGCATGTGCCACTGTATCGCTTTTCTTTTTGCTTTGAGAACGACCTGCTCGCGGGTCAGTACGTCAATAAAGTCTCTACACATCAGTGTTTATAGGCGTCGCTAGAGCCTAACTGAGGAAAAAAAGTTATTTGTCTAGCTACAAGAATTGCTCTTCATGAAGCGTTCGAGATCTCTCGGCTGTAAGTTGTGGAAATAAAGTATATTTTTTCTTGTACGTGGTGAGGTGTTTTTATCGCTATTGCCCGTTAGAACTCTGTTTTTCTTATGTTTTACTATGTGACAACAACAAATTTGATGTGCGCACGATATTGGCAAAAAAAAAAAGAAAGATCGCCGTCATTTTACTTTATGCAGCTTTCCTGAAAACGAAAATTTACTACGGGGTTAAGTTCTCCCCGCTTGCTGGTTGCTTGGAGTTATGGTCTCCATGAGCCAGATTTGTCAACTGAAATATTTGGGGATTTTCAGCTACTGGCAGTGCCTACATTCCAAAAGTAAATCGAGCATCCAGGCAGATTGCTTCGTTAAGCTGTTTGATGCAGGAGGGATTAACCTTGCATTCTGGGCTGGCGAATGCCCCGCTCGCCTGTGCGCCTATTTTAGAATGTTGAGAAACGCGTTACTTCGTGTCTCTAAGTTTAATACCGTGTAGATAAGCGCAGTATTTCCGTACGCACTATTCTCAGTCCTTTAAACAACATCGTCTTCTCCAGACGTGCATGTAGCCTCTTGTTCGTGAGTTGTAACGTATTTCTGTCGACATTGAATGAAACTCCTGCTGGAACAAATAAAAATATCTTGTTCGCCATTTTCTTCGCATTCTTTGCATACCGTAGGGAAAGCTCGTTGAGTTTTGAAATATCATTCTGGAGTGTAAGCTGGTCCTCTTCATATTTTATACGAACTTCTATATATATATATATATATATATATATATATATATATATATATATATATATATATATATATAAGGTTTTTCGAAGTTAATTTATCCAAGCAGCACTTTTCCCTTACTCGAATAGGCTCACTAAATCCGCTGCCAGATCTCTTGTGAAGGTCCTGAGGATAGGTTTCCCCGCGATCATAAGCATCTATAAACACTTTCCTATCTGTTTGGAAATTGAAACAGTTTCCGTTTTTATTAAGTAATTATTTGCAGATCTTGGAAGCTTCCGCGGCGTCTCGAACGGCACTTGTTGCCGTTTTCTTGAAACTTTCACAATTTCTAACGAGTACTACGGTTTAACGAAGACGCAAGTATTGTTTTCAACACGTTGCATGCTTGCCTAGACTTTCAGATGCATCTTTTTCTGGAACCCTTCCAATTTCACTTCAATTTCTGGTTTTGTTCTTCGTTAATAGCTTAGTGAAGTCCTCAAAGCTTTATGAGACTTGCTCCGCACTAGATATTGCGCATTGCGCGCGAACAGGACATGTGACAACCAGAGATGCTGTCGAAATTGCAGACGTACGCTAAGAAACGACGAAGCCTGCCCATAGTCATCAAAGTCTGCATAACTCGGTGCGGCTTTGTACTCTAATAGGGTATCGTTTTTAATTTCTTAAATGAGAAACAGCCACATATACATACAGAATCGACTAGCCTACACTAATACTGGTCACTTTCCCTTAATCTTTACCTTTCGCCACAACATATAGTATCTGTTTTGCAGTGGCTGTATATACCACCATTCAACCATACCTACTTCAGCCATGACGCTCTAGCGCCTCCACTGAGATTTAAGGGGAACTACCCCTCGGGCTTGGTGAATAAACACAGCCGGCGGATAGCATATGCTCCTGTGAACACCAGCCAAGTTCTGCAGCCATGCGCAGCGTGGGAAACTCGCAAGCGGATAGCGAAGTGACCTTTCTCTAAAACGCGCTTTCTTCAACAGAAGCCGGCTCCTCACTCTTTTCTGATGCTTTATATACTAATATAGGGCATTCCCATACGTGGCTGCTATTGTCCAATAGCTGACATCAAACAAGAAGGATATTTGGATCAGTGCGCTTCTTACTACTGTTACTTTGTACATTCAATGACGAAGTTTCATAAACTGGCTGAGGTAAGTGAAAAATTTGCTTTAGAATTTCCATAATTATGACGTACTTCCGGAAGAAGTCGACTATCGTCTGCTCGCATTCGGCAGCGGTCGCAAGCGTAGGAATTAAATTTTAGCCCCTTTGCTTATCGATGTTGTAGCTGTCGGGTCTTGCTAATTTAGGCTAGTTTATACTCTCAACTAGCCTCGAACCACGCGAAACGTAAGATCGGACTACACGCAGGCTTGCCAACACGCGCTCAACCCTGGCTGCTCCTGGTTAGAAGCCTTGACAGAACATCGATAGCGCTTCCAAATGCGCAAGGAGGATGTGGCTGCTATCCGTCGGTGAAGCTGGCGAAGGAAAAAGCGGGTCCGCACCAAGTAGCATGGTCAGACTGGAGCATACGTGCAAGAGCACGTACTCAAGCCCTGCACTACAGTTGCATGTAGCTGCAGTCTGCTACATAGCGTAGATGCCGAGGCCGCGTGCGGGTGCCGCGACGAGTCCGCTGGCTGATCTTAGTACAGCTCAGTGAGAAGAAGCCCGCTTGGCTTATGTTTGGCGCGTCGTAGACAGCAAAATCGGAGCTAGTGGCGCCTACGTTAACATCAGAAATCAAATTCGAACTGCGCGCCCCTGTGACGTTCTGTAGGCGGAGCGTTGTGGGAATGCCCTGCTCCGCTGTGGCCTTCGCAATGCAAGGCATTGAAGAAGGCGCGTATACACCGCGGCGGGCGTGTTTTATTGCCAATAACTCCGCTTCTGCTTGAAATTAAATTAAGGGGCTTTACGTGCCAAAGCCACTTTCTGATTATGAGGCACGCCGTAGTGGAGGACTCCTGAAATTTCGACCACCTGGGGATCTTTAACGTGCATCTAAATCTAAGTACACGGGTGTTTTCGCATTTCGCCTCCATCAAAATGCGGCCGCCATGGCCGGGATTCGATCCCGCGCCCTCGTGCTCAGCAACTCCGCTTCTGCTGAACGCATTGAAGTGCTTTTTGCGGCAAAGCACTTCTAAGATTGCCTATTTTAACTTCGAATGCATTGCTACTCTTCGGTAAAAAGTGCTTAAGAGCCCCTTTAAGCCCAGATGACACGCAAGCTTACCGATGCACGCAAGCTCGTGCATGCGTACCATGCGTTTGCGGCGCCTTATCAAGAATGGCAGTTTGAAACTACAAGAGACGAAAGCGAGCGCGCGCCCACTACGCTCACTCATAGCCGTTTTGACAGACGTCGTTTCGTACTTGGTAATTAACACTGCTTCAAAATGCTTAAACATTGATAAATGCAGTTGTTTTCTTTTGGGAGTCGTTAGATCAGCTCAAAACGTAAAGTTCACGCATGACCTAAATCTGCGTCACTTAATGTTGATTGCAGCACGCCGTAGCTGCGTAGGCGGGCGCGTGAACGCGCATTGCAGTAAAGCATTAATTATTTATATCTGTCTTCAACAGATATCCGTGCTCGAGCCACGCTTGGAGGCGTATGGTCTGCCCCGCACTATCTGCGCATGCCAGTGCGCCGCTAGCGTACGTGTGGTTTGGCCTGCAGTAGCTGTCAGCGTATGTTAGTTGCTAGTCACTACAAATGGTACTACAACATCAAAGGTGGGTACACCTACGTAAATCCATACGCTCACCAGCTTCCACTGTCAAATAATCGGGCACACGCCATCCCTAGAGAAAACCAAAACAGGTAATCACGTATCATAATTTGATTTCTAAACAAAAACAAGTGTTATTCTGAGAAAATGAGTGGCTGCGCTAGTTGGCACAGAAAGAAGGTCAGCGCTTGAGTGCGTTTACTTTCCTTGAGAATGTTGTTAGCTCTGGTCCGCTTGATGTCAAGCGCCACATGTGCGGGAAGCGCAAGGATGTAAAGACATGTCCTGCGGCTTGCTCTCTCCGAGGTGTGAGATAAACACCGCAGCGCGGAAAACCATCCAAAAAGCATCGATGACGAATGGCCCACTCTCATGCGCAGCGGAAAGCCAGCGACCGTGTAAGCCTAGATAAAGTAAGGCGCAAATCAATGCCCGGGAGCGCGTCGTTCCAAGAGCGCATCTTTCCGAGAGCGCAAATGCGAGTGGACCCGTCGAGTCCCTGTTGACAGCCCGCGCGCGGTGGCGATATGGATGTTTGAAAATGCATTATACCAGCGATACAGCACCCTCTCTCCGTTCTCCACCAGAATATTTATGTTTATATATTTTTTATACCTCTTCTATACTTACTACACTGTTGTGTGTTCTCTATGTTTCTGGTCAAGCACATCGCAATACATTTGCCAACAGACGCTCCAACGTTTCGATTCTCATAACGCTGGATCTTATCTGTTTGTATAGCCGTTCAAAAACAGTCTCACTACATGCGAATCGAAACGGGCTGCTGACGAGATCTCGGCGTAGAACGCTTGCTTTCTGGCATTTTTTTCGACAACCTACAAATAGCAAGAAGTCCCTGCAAGAAAAGCAACTGTGAAGGTCTTGCTTTTGTCCTAAATTAGATTTCCGGTTTCTCTGTCCAAAGTAGTAAACAAACTCTTCATATAGAGCAGTGTTTTTTACTATAGTTTCGCGTATGCTATAAAGCCCTCTTTGCCTTGCGCCATTGCCGCTCCCTTCGCTCACACTGCCTTCAACTGTCAGGGTCTTATGCACTCTCTCCCCTTTTCTGCGCGGTCCTATTCGGTACATCGATTGTGGAGCGACGTCTCCGTCGAAAAGAATGCATTTGTCTTCGGATGCCGCCGGTGGAAGGCGGCAGCCCTTTCCGCTTCCTTTGAATGCGCCGGCCAGCGAAGTGCTTCCGTATATAAGGACGGGGATCGTTTCGGATCGCTGACTGCTTGGTGGTTGCTCTGAACTCCAGCGTCCATTTCGCGTGCGTTCTGTTGTGCTTGTTTCTTTTTTGTTGTAGTTTTTGTCCTTAAGATGCGGCTGCTTCTCTAAACCATTTTGGTGGCGTTGTTCAAGGCGCCAATGTTGGTCCTCAGCTGCGTTTGCGATTGACTTGGACGCTTCTATATTGACAAGCATCTCGACCGCGCGGGGGAAGATGACAAAGATGGCGGCGTTTTTCATTGCTTCTTTCCCCATGTCACCAAAGCATTCGAAGCATCGCCATCGTGAGGGGTCAGTTTCTGGCAAGCTGCTATGTATTCCGTCGGTGAATTTCAGCAGTCGTCTTTTCCTGGCACGACCCAGTATGTGCTGCTTTCGATGTCAGATTTAAATTTTAAATGCTATCCCACTGTGAGTCCGATACCGGAAATATGGTCTGACTCTACAGCAGGATTCCGGCTCACGCCGTGCTAAGCGCCACATAAGTAAGTGGCAGTGGGGAATAAAACTGAATGACTTCACATGAAAGACCACAATTCAATTTTTCTCATGCCTAAATGATCAGCACCGATTTCTGTGCAGAGGGGCATTTTTCTACTTCTTATATTAAATACTGCCATTTCTAGAGGCACCATTGTAGCGCACATTGAAGCACGCGAACAGCCTTTGGGAAATGCAGCACTCCTCTGTGCTCAATCGCCCACAGAGGTGGTCTGACACCGCATGCAGAATTATATCCAGGTTGTATGTGTGTTATTCCGCCAGCTCGAAATATTCTGCAGAGACACTTAGGACTGCTTACGTGCGGCAGTGCGAAAGCATTAGAGTGGCTTTGGTGACATGTTTTCAACTGATGTTTTCGACCTGCATTAAAGTTCTTACTGCTGATCCGGTGTATGTGTTTGCGTATATATTGCCCACAGACGGGCTCATTTCATACACTTATGACGGGACGCCGAGAGTCCCTCGCAGTAGACACAGCACCGATTAAATTAGAACAGCAAGGGACGCGTGGGAGGCAGTGCGCTCCCTTTATACTCTCGGGACGTTGCACCACCTCCTCCCCAGTGGCTGCGCCGTCACGTGCCCAATGACGCACGCACTAGGCCACAGCTTCAGTCAGCCAGAACAGTGGAGCCGCCGTGGCGTCGGGGAAGCGTGCTTGTCTCGCACCACAGAGGCTAAATTTTCGTTTTCACGCCGTTAATTTACCTTGTTTACAGGAACCTCCCTGAGAAACTTGGCGTCAATGCTAGCATTTTTTAATATGTTTTTACTCTGCGCCGTCGACCATTTTGGTACCATCTTTCGGTGACGCCGATGCTGATGGATCTTCGCCTAAAAGGACATATAATATATATATTTTTTCATTTCCACCGCTGTGGCTCAGTGGCTATTGCGTTGAGATGCTAAGCACGAGGTGGCGGGTTCGTTTGCCGGCCACGGCAGCCGCATTTCGATGTGGGCGAAATGCAAAAATGGTTGTATACCGTGCATTGGGTGCAAGCTCAAGAACCCCATGTGGTCAAAATTAATATTGTATCTCCCGTTTTCGCGTACTTCATAATTGTATAGGGGTTTTGTCACATAGAACCTCGAATTTTAGAAAATTATTCCGAATGCTTATCTCTCCCAAAAGTTCAACGAATTATTTACCCGTTTCCATTTGCCCTTGTGTGAGCAGATAGACGCCAGCAAGAATAAACAGGGAAAAGCTAGTTATTCGAGGCGTTCAAATTGATGTGGCATGTGGTGGCAGCTTTGAGAACTGAAACTACATGATGTGAACTCCGAGATAGGGGATTGTGTGCGCGATCTCAGAGGTCATGGCAAGACAGCGGGAGCCTACGAATGCATGGAAAGCATGACATCTGACATTTGACATCTGGCACCTGAACATCGAGATTTGACACCAGACGTAAAAGTTATTAGCTTCGTCTACGTTCTTGCCTTCATTTGATAAATATTGGTCACAAATTAGGTGCACGAACAAAATACGATTACATATAAAAGACAGGAACAGCGATGACTTCCACCTACTTCACAATTTCTGGTGACGTCATAGTACAATATCAAAAAAACATCACCAAAGGACAATATGCAAGAAAATACTGGATGCAATAATCGCAAGTAATAAAACAGAACAATAAAAAAACGAAGCGTTAAGCTATCTACTAGGTGATATGGCATCCACGTGTAACATCGGACTGCGTATCTCGTTTTAGCTGTTAAGCTTCAACTGCTGCTGCTCGGCGAACAAGACTACCCCCGCATTCACAAACGCACCTCGACTCGACCCTCCATTCAAAATGCTCCTTGAGGGCAGTTTTTTATTTCAAAAATTAGTTTACGCTCGAAACGCGCCTTGTGTGAAGGAAAGCTTTAGCGTTTTTCTCGACAACCTCAAGGTAGCCCCGCAGCTCGAACCGCTCCTTGAGTGCAGTTAGTACGTAAACATAGCTGCCTTGTGATATGTCACTGGCCTTGTCGGCGTTTTCCGATGAACGCCCGTTGCCTCCGTGGGCTTTTTTTCTTTAACGATGCTGCGTATTTCATAGAGAATCGCTTTACTGACAGGTCCAATCTTCTGGAGCGCTTCGGAATCAGAGTAATTTTAATGCGGCGCCACGACAGATGTGCACTCCTGTCAAGAATACCGCTAGATAGTGCAGTGATGTATCATCTTATTCCGTGCATGCGCCAGTTTATGATCTGCATACGGGTATTCTTTGCGCGATCATCATCATCATTAGCAGCAGCAGCAGCAGCAGCAGCAGCAGCAGCCTGGTTACGGCCACTGCCGGCCTTTGCCCTGCAGTGGGCGTAACCAGGCTGATGCTGATGATGATGATCCTTTGCGCGGATCTTCCAAAACTACTATCGGCGCCAGTGCACTCACGTGTTTCTCGCGGCTGATCGCACAAAGCCGCATCTATAATCGCGAACAACTTTCTGGCGCTATGAAGGGAAACCTATGGGGGCGGTGCTTCTGCACATGTGTTACCGCGCCAAGTAGTCCGCCAGCGGTTGACACTGCTTTTGGTTGCTCTGAACAGACGCTGAAGTGGCGCAGCTTCCCCGTGCGACGGTTTCGCGTTTGCCTAGACGCGGAAGAGAACAGCCATCGTACCGTGTTGGTGAAGCAGCGCACTGACAAGCACAAGGCGAAGACACACAATACACGACAGTCGCTGCTAGTGTCTTGTATTCTTGTTAATTGTATTGTTAATTGTTGTTGTCTTGTTCTTGATAATTAATCACCAACTCGCCCAACTTTCCGCATTACGGAACTTCAGTGGTGTGCTTTGTTTTATTTAACTGTTGCTGCTAATAAGGTGTTTATGTTTTCTCTTCTCCAGCTTAAAATACCGTGGAGGAAAACGCGGGACTCTTTTCAGAAGCGCTCTCGCTTGTGCACACTTTGCCTTTGTAGCGTCCCCTTCATAGCCACAGAAAGTTGTCCGCGAGTATAGTTCAAGCACGGCGTGATACGTTGCAACTGCGAATATTCGTACCATTAGAGCGAGTCCGTGTTTTCACTTGCTGGATGCGGATCTGCCTGCGTGAGCACCGTCATTTGCGCCGCCTGAGCGGTTTGTATTCGGGTAGATCGTCACTGACTACGCTAATCCAAGGACGGCGAAGCGCATCGCAGCAAGGCGAGCTTCTGCGAGCAGGTGCGTTCACATTATTATCTTGCAATCTTGCCTAACTTTATGCAGTTACTTGCTCTAGAGAAAATAAATAGTGTACTCTAATTTTATGTGGGAAGTGTGCAATAGGTGGCATATAAAGTCGTAAGGTATAATCACGCGAGCCTTGCTTCAAAATCTTCAGTTTAGTTAGCTCATCAAGCTTATGAACATCCGAGCCCAGCAAGAACGTGACCAAGCATCAAATGGCTTTGAGAATTGTACCTGCATGTACACAGAGGTGAATGGCATGTTTTATTTCAATTCAGAAAACAGAACAACAATACAACAGAGTGGAGATTTTAATGCGAAAGCTTTAAGGAGCCCCTGTCGCAGAAAATCCTGCGTCCGCCTTCCCACGTCGGCGTACAGCATACAGCGTCGGACGTCGTTTCGGCAATAGAATTTTTGAACCACCCATACCCGGGTTATCCATGCGACGCAAGACATTTACTAAACTAATTAAGTTTCCCAAGCTAAAATACGTAGAAAAATGGTAAACTACGACATACACGCCACATACAGACATGATAGGTGTCAGATCTTAATTTGAAAACATAATTATGTTATGCGAAAAGCCAAAGGAACCCATTTTTTCCAGCGTCTCCACAAATAACAGTTGACCGGGGCGTCCGCCATTTGCGCACGCCGGCGCGTGGGTGTCTCGGCGGCCACGGAGTGGCGCGCCCGGTTCCTTGCAGTCGTGACTGTGGCACGAAATATTTAATTTTAGAAGAGAGAGAGAGAATGAAGAGGAAAGGCAGGGAGGTTAACCAGATATGAGTCTCCGGTTTGCTACCCTACACTGGGGATGGGGGATAGGGGTTAGAAAGATGACAGAGAGGAAAACGCAAAAAAAAAAGGAAAAGAACACGCACACATGGAGGCACACATACACAAAAGGCGTTCCAGTTAAAGTCGTTCACACAGGCCGGTCGATCGCAAAAAGCGCAATAGCGCTTGCACGGCCTTCTTCTGTGACGGTAGGTCCTTTCGATGTTGTAGAATTCTTTTTTCGGATAGCGCTTGGTCGTCCAGTTGGTCAAGTTCATGGCGAAGGCGTGCCCTCTGTGTACTGTACTGTGGGCAGGCACACAAAATATGGCCAATTGATTCTTCATGGCCGCAGTGGTCACAGGTTGGGCTGTCGGTCATCCCTATGCGGAATGCATAGGCTTTAGTGAAGGCAACGCCCAACCAAAGTCGATATAAAAGCGTGGCGTCTCTACGGCGAAGCTGTGATGGCGCTCGAAGACTTAGTGTTGGATCAAGTGAGTACAGTCGCGTGTTTCTTAAATGTGGCTCATTCCATTGCGACGCGGTGCACTGCCGAGCAAGTTTAGAAGAGTTTCGCAATTTAACACATATGCAGACGAAGTGAACAGGACAAGCGCCGTTGCCAAATATTTTGTTGAAAGTATTCGAAATTTCCTATATTATTCACAAGATAACTTGAAAACATACATGCGCAGAACAACAAGACAGCAGATGATTTTATCGGTTGTGCGCATGTCTTCGAGTTATCTTGTGAACTATATAGCCAACATCCGAAGGCTTAATGAAACATTTGGCAGGGGCGTTTGTCCTGTCTACTTCGTCTGCATATGCGGTAATTTGAGCCCCACTTCTAAAGGTAAGCCTTCCTTTCTCTGTTCTGGCTGTATGACTACTCGCAGAGACTTCAGATTTCGTTTAATTTTTGCCCACTGGCAAATCAGTTCTACAGAGATCAGCTGGTGGAGGCACTTTCATGAAAGGGAATATTGTCATAGACACAGCAACACGAAACCCTCACGGGTTTTTCAGAAAGGCAGCTTCTGAGTTATCCAGTTCCGGGGGACTGAATTCGGGACCGAGGCCTTTTCGAGGCAACTGATCTACCACCTCATGTAGCCACGGGACCAGCAGATGGCACAGTGAAGCCATATTACTCGACGCTTCGAAGCACAGGGACAATGAATTCGAATTTTCTCGTTGACGTCTTGTAGATGGCAAAATTCCCTTTCATGTTTTCTGATTGTGCCGAACAAACTAACCTGCTCCAGGACAAATATATTTTCTGCACTCTTTCTTGCCGAAAAGTACAACAAATTGCAACCACCTTCTCCCACCCATTGCCTGCATAGAAAATCCTGTGGCCTTCAAGGGCGCTATGAAAAAAATTTTCTGCATTTGTAGCTTGAACACATTAGCTTATCTTTGTACGCAAATTCTTGCTGTACTGTAACCTGAAATATCCGTGAAAGTATAGATAGGAATGCACTACATTCCCCTGTAGCAATATGCGCGGGCCGGTATGCGCGACTGCTCCTTAGCTGCTTTTCCTTTTTGTGGTTTTCGAGCCACTTTCGTTCCAATGACTGTAGTGCAAATCCAGGTGAATCTAGGCCGCGCGCCGAACTCGGTCTTCTTGCACAGCATACTTGTCAACTATTTGCGCACACCACCTTAGTTGGTGATGCGCACATCATCTGGTCAGCAGTTGTATCATCATTCTTGGCTGTTTAGGAAGGTCATCGCAGATATCAAATTTTTGTAGTTATTAGCAAAACTGTTCCGTCTGAGTCGTCCGATACTTGCACATGCATGTCTAAGCATGTGTGCGGAGGCACCGCGTTAGCGAAGTGGCAATGCTATGGCACTGCTGAGCTCGAAGTCGTCGGTACAATCACGGCCATGACAGCCACGTTTCGATGTGGTCGAAATGCGAGAACGATCGCTCGTGTAGCGTGCTTGGCATGTAGTACAAAACAATATATATATATATATATATATATATATATATCCACCTCCGTTACACCCTGTGAAAGTGGATTTAGAGCGAAGCTGGTGCAGACGTTAAACAAGTACCACCACCACTAGCGACATACATCACCCGCGTCCGTAAGTGTGCGGAAGTGCAGCATTCATCCTAATTTTTCTAGGCCGTCCGCTAAGCGTCTTCTTTAACTAAATTAATGCTTAAACGTAAATTGCGTCAGTAAATGCGTAAAGTGCGACTTACACACAAGCTTCAGACATGATAGCTTCGGTTTGTTATTGGAATATACGAGAAAACATACATCTGCTACGCGCAAACTGAAAGACAAAGCCCTTTTTCAGCTGCCGTTTCAGGTCTGTCTGAATGGCCGTGACCGCTATATGTATACGTGGCGGTACTGTTGGCACAGCATACATCCTAAATATTTTAGGCCTTCCGCCTAGCGCAAGTTTATTATTGAACTAATTGAATTTATTAAAATAAAATGCTTCAGAAAATTCGTAAAGTTCGACTTACACACAACAGGCAGACATGACATCGGATTGTAATTCGAATATACGAGAAAAAATTACGCGCAAACTGAAAGACAAAGTCTTCCATCTGCTGCTTGTTTTTGGGCTCTCCGCTTGGCCCAAGTGCGTTATCGAACTAATTGAATTTCCCAAAGCAGAACTTGGTAGAAATTCGTCAGTAAGACTTGCACACAACTTACAGACATGATAACATCAGACTTTTTGTTACACGGGAACTCAAACACAAACCTGTTTTCCAGCTGCCGTTTTTTTTTCTTAAGGGGAGGGGGAAGGGGAAGGCGAGCAGACCACAAAAAATTCCGACTAACTAAAGGCAAGCAGATTCACTGGAAAACACCTTGAGACCAAGAAGGAACCAGTGCCCTCCACTTCGGCGCTTCGCATAACGCCCTGTGCAGCTTAGGGACGTTAAACGCAATAATCGATTAACCATTTCTGCCTTTCTTTATAAAACATGGACTCAGCAGGCAGTCGTCGGTGGCTGTGATGCGCTATACGAAGATATTTGGGCGGTTGAAAAGTTACTGATGTAGTGAGACGCATAAGATACGTCTTACGTTCGAACAGCTAGGTAGGCTTCAACATATGTTAAGCGAAATCAGTACCAACATTTAAAAAGTCCCGCAAATAAATCTTGACGAGGTCGCATTAGGCACTCAATGACAGCACGCTAGCCCGACCATTGCCGCACGTGGCGCGGCCGCGTGCGCACCCTATCTTCGAGGTAGTTATCTGCAGTGGCACAAAGGCTACAAGAGCAGAGATGGCTATGTGTGCGCTGTGTTCTCTCGCGCCTAGTGTTCGAGGTGGCGCAATCTCCTGTTCCAGAGACGCGTGGAAGCTAAAGGCAGCACTAAGCGTTCGCTCGCCGCTGCGGCAATTCTTCACCGAGCCAGCGCTCTGACAACGAATGTCTGTGCACATTGAGTGAGATATGCTCACGTTTGCCTGTGCGCGTGTGCCACTATTGTTGTTAATTTAGTTAGTAAGCGAACGGTTACGGCAATTTATAGAGTTGATAAAACTATTAATCATCCGACAGCTGTATAATGATTTGCTATCACAATCAACGCTTCGCTTTTTGCGCGATATGGCCACATATTCCTCATCTTTACGTATGTTAGAAAAGCGCATGTGGCTTACCTGACCTGGCTTATAATCAGTATAATCATATGATGCTTAATATGAAGCCGTCATGTACTGCGTGAATAGTAAGCCATCCTAACTCACGTGTAAATTTTCAAGTCTGTTTTTCTATAGCGCCTCTATGAAACGACGGGCGCTTAATATGCCGAATTGTATAACTACATTGCCCACTCTCATCTCGTTCTAATGCGGTATAGGATGCACTGCTCATCAAAGAAACCGTTCACCGCCGGTAGGGGAAAGAAATCCGCCTTCAGGAAGCATGCCAACGCCAGCTTTGTAGTGTACGGTCAATTTTTGGTGAGTAGTCAACTCTCATCGTATACTAATGGCGAACGGCTCTTTATGCTTGCTGGGGGACTATCCGATTAGGCTGGAATGGTTTGGAATTCCTAACTAACCTCAAGCCCGCTTGTTAGCGCCAGCTGCTTCAGACCTCCTTTTTCCCCATTTACGCCCGATTCAGCTTTTATTGTAAGCGCAGCGTGCGCTCCCAGGGAACGTCCATAGACTTTGACTGAGACGTATTTTAAGCTTTATTCTCTCACCTGTTCATTCTTGAACAGGGAAGACGGTCGGAGGGATGAAGGGCATTAAGGCAGGTGCCCTTTTATTATCCGCCTGTTTACGAAAAAAGAGAGAGAAAGCAAGGACAGGAAACCATAAGAGCAGAAGAGCAGAAGGTCAGCCACAAGAGCACCCGGTTTGCTACCCTACACTGGGGATGGGGAAAGGGGAAGTTTCTGCACGCATGCTACGGGAATTTACTTCTGAACTCACAAAGCAACAGTAAAGGACAATAGTCCAATGTACTTTCCCTGCAGCTAGTATTTGATGCGACACTACTTGCAAGAACACTGGCTACACATATGAGGAAAATGTGGTTACATTTGTTCACTCTCGTTCTTCTCATCTTAATTTATATTTTCGTGTGCCATCGATGCAGACTAGAATGGTTGTTCGTTTTTGAGGTTTATAGCAAAACTCCCGTCAACTTGAAGAGAAGAAATGAAGATAGAATGTAGACTTTAACGATGAGAGTAAGATTATTGTGAAGGAGCACTAGAATTTTAAAGACAAAAATATTTGCTTCATACTTGAACAGAAGCCCCGACTAACCTTTGTTCGTCACGGAATATCTTTATTATACAATCACAGGTTATCGTGACCAATGAATACTGATGCTGCTTCTGCTTAGTAATTGGGTGGGCCTACTGACTGTGAAAATCACGGTCTCGCAAGTATCTCACCGTAAAATACAAGTTAATATAACTTACCGTAGTCGCCAATGATCTCACGCTGTCATTCTATAAAGATATGAGAGCGTTGAACACCGTGCCATATATACGTATAAAACACGACTGAAAGTGTCGTAAAGCCATCCTAGTTACAACCAAATAAAGCTTCTTTTTATTTAATGTGAATGCAGCCACAAACAAATAAGATTCTGTTCAAGGGGTGTGTGATGTCCGGCAAAATCAGACTGCATACGAGGGTACAGTACAAAAGCCTTACTAACAGGATAGTAAAAGCGCAATGTAAGGAAATGGAAATGATTTATTTCTCAAACACTTTCCTACTTAATGTTTTCCTTACTAGTAATATTAAGATAACATTCAAGTAGGGTAGTCAAGGTACCACTCGGAAGAAATATCTCGTAGCCACCGCGACGGGTCGTTTTACCAGTTCCAAAGTTTCTACCTAAGATCCGCATTAGATAAGGTCTCATTGCGATTACACTAATATATCATAATTGTTTATAAAGATTGAAATATTGCTTTTCAGATAATGTTGTATGAGCCTGTTCCACCGGCTATAGACAGCAGCTCCAGAGTTTGAGCACCAAACTCCTTGATAGTGTAGGGACAATGACAATTTTTTTTTATTTCTTAGTAGCTGGCGTGCCGCATTCCTAATTCAATAAGCCAGCCTAGCAGCGCAGGACATAAATGGAGTCTGATGGCTTGCTTGCATTTGTTGTTCACTCTTTAGCTTTTGTCGCCGTATTCTGCAATTAGCCACCGCCGAACTATAGGGAACCCCTTAGTCTTCATTTCTGCTTCTCTTACCTTTATAGGATTATTTTATTTTGCTTACCGATGTGCCAGCTTTCCTTCCTGTCCGAACGCGTTTAGCGATTCATATTCTCCCGACCGTCCTCTGTGAAATAAAAAAAGAATGTGAGGAGCGGCGGAAAGGCTGTAGCTTGTGTCGGAGGGATGTTTACAGAAAAGGTCAACTGAAATTTATACCACTCTCACTTTTGCGCGCTTTGTGTTTTCGCTGCCAAAGCTATACCACTGTGCCACACGTACGAAGGTAAGCACTCGCCTCCAGAAAAGGAATACGTGTAGTGTCACTAAGAAATTCAGCTATCTACGGTTTCATGCAGTACGCACTACATCCATATTGCTTGCATGCCTTTAGTAAGCGTCAGGCATTTTAGTAAAGAAATCCTTGAACCTCGGCCGCGCACGTAGCTGGAGCAGACAGCAACGAGAAAATTACTCCAAAATCACAAGCCCACATGTCTCTGCGACTATTTATAGACTTGATGCGCCAGTTCACGTGTTCATGCAACCAAGGCTTTTCCTTTTCTTCCCCTCTCTCTTTTCGTCCCTATACCGCCTTCCCTAGTGCGGGGTAGACAACCGGACTCACGTCTGGTTAAATTTTTCTTTATTGAAATCAGAAAGCAGGCTACACTCAAAGAACAACGATAGCGGCGAACACAGTCGGCGACCGTCAAAATCCCTGATCTGCCGGTTAAGCGTGTCGGCTTTTATACACGAGCCATTGAAGGTTCCAGAGTAATATCGCTGGTGCCCGCGTGTTTTCCAAAATGTTCTACACCATTCGCGTCGCGCATACATGGTTACACATGGTTCGGTGACAACAGACAGCGGATAGAACCATCGACAACATTGCAGAAACTTCCGATACATGCAGGCGCGTCCCGCGCTGAGTGGTGACATTTGTTAGACGATAAAAAACGCTCACCAGAAAAGGATAAACAAGTCGACTTGTCAATATTAGGAGAGGTTGGCGCCTTTATGGCAGCACCGGCTACTCCTTGTCACTTAGCAGAGGAAACAAATATGCAAGCAAAAATAATGTCACAAATTATGGCACTGTGTAGAACACCAAATGAATAAAAACTGTATAGTCTAACAGTACATGAATCACAAAGTTTTATGCATGAGTTCAGTACACATTCACATAAATGAAGGCCCCTAGTTTGAATAGCCGATACACACAACACATATAATTACACTGGAAGCAGAGAACACAATTACACATTGCGTAAAAGTTACAGTCACCACATATATCAATGTTTAACCCAAGACAACGTTTATATCACTCACTTAGCTTATTAGGATGAACTGAAACTTAATATCCCCCCAAAATGTTAGTATCCTCGAAAAACTTCTTCGAAGCGAGAAGTGCTCTTTTGATAATACCCGCAGTTGGCCATGGACCAAGTAGTAATTTTTAGAGTAAATGGGGGTCTGTCTAAAAGCAACAAAGTTGCTTGAAATACCCTTCGTTGTCGATCGTATTTAGTGCACTCGAGGAGGAAATGTTACTCGTCTTCGTCTGGATGGCCACAAGAACAGTGCGGACTAGAGGCACGTTTTATCCTGTATAAGAAGTGTCTCGTAAATGCAGTACCAAGCCGCAGGCGGTGCACCAATTTCTGAAATTTTCTGTTTTCTCTTAATTTTCCGAAATCGATAGGTTTATACATAGGTCTATAAAGTATAACTCCAAGGTCTTAGATTGCTGATCAAACCAGGTAGTTTTGCTGAGACGACAGGAAATCTGTCTCAGGAGCAGACGGAGTTCACTACGCAAAAGTGGAAGATTGATTGCCTCTGCGTTATTGTGCACCCGATTCGCAGCTGCGTCCGCTGCAGTATAACTAAGAATATTGCAGCGCCCGGGTATCCACTGAAGTGCAATTACGGGATTTATTGCGCTTACTTTAGTATGTTCTTTGAGCGTCTCATACAATAGCAAAGTGTTCACAGAATTTTTCTAATTGCTTTGTAGTGAGAGCGGCTTGCAAATCGCTAAATATAATTAATTTATGCGAATTCTTTTATGATGTTAGGAAACGCAAAGCGCACAGGATTGCAAACAGTTTTGCCAGTGTTCTTTCTCTCTCTCTACGCTTTTGTACAAAGGGCGTTTTGTGTGCAACCCTGGGCCAAACTTGCTGGGACTGCTAGTGACTTACAAGGATAGACTCAATAAATGTCACACTGACGAATGCCGTGAAGGCCAAACTCTTTTCTTCTAAGAATTCAGTTAGGCAAAGCGGAATCAGCCGCATACGCTACAAGATCATTGTCGTTGTAACGGTTTTCTCCGCCGCAACGACGTGAGCGCTCGAAGCGCCTAATTTGCTGAAACAGGCGTTATTTCTATGCGAATCAAAAAAATTTTTTACTCGCAGAGCATGCTCGAAGAGAACAATGACAGCTCTGTTTTATGCAACAGGTGGCTAGGATACAGGTAATTTGAGGGCTGCAGCGGGCCCTTCATACTACTTTGGAATACTATTCACGATATTCAGGCACCTAGCATTATTTTGAGTTCGGCTACGGTAATGTAGTAAGTAGAATTTGTTATTTCTATTTCTCCTCAATAGTCGCCTAACCAATGTTTCCTTCAACTTGTTTGGCATTCGGTGGGAAGGTGCTGAGTAGAAATAAAGTGCCTCTGACAGGCTGGCTGATGCTTCTGTGCGTGAAACCTGACCAGAGCAATCAGGACATGAGGATGAAAACGAGACTAGGGAAGTGCTAGTCACCGCCTTGCCTTTGCGCTGCTCACTTTTAATATAGATTACCAGCTAGCCCAGTCAGTCACCTTGCTATGTTCTGTAGGGGAGCTTACTTTTCTAAAGGTGTCCATACCTTTCTTACAGTATTAGTCGTAGGTGATTTGTGACGTTGTACGCCAACACGACATCCTATACTTAATGATATAACGCCCGTAGGAAGAGGAGGAGGAAGAGAAATAGATGCAAAGACAGGGAGGTTAGCGAGTTCTCAGACCGGCTGGCTACCCTGTGCGGGTGAAAGACCGTAAGGGGAATAAAAGATAATAGAAAAGAGATATTACAGAAAAAGGAAATCAGGAAGGGAGAGCAAGAATAAAAGACAAAAAGGAAAGGAGAACACTGCACTGTGTAAAGTCTGTCTCTATAATACCAGTCCTCCGCAAGAAGCGCAACAACACTTTCAAAGCATTCTGAGCTGTGGACGGCTCGGCCAGTGTTTCAGGACATTTTCCTCCGACAAAGGACGCCCGTATGTCCAGTATAACGCAAATGAGCAGTCGGCTTTGCTATTCTGGGCACATACTGTGCATTGTGCATTCCTTTACTACAATAGAAAAATAGAAACCCGCACCGACTTAACTACGTCATTTCAGCTTCACGTTCAGAACTGACCTGCGCAGCTTGAATTCGAGGCAGATGGCCCTAACTTCCACCGTTAACTGAACCAGCACATGCTGTTGTTCTCTCAGGTTGTATACATAGAAAAAATAAAGGTAACATCTCCAAACCATTATAAAAGAATTATTGTTCTGTATAACGAACGCACTTCCTATTTAGCATCCGGCAAGTTGGCGCAATTTTGCGGATCACCACGAGTTTACAGACTATAGTGCCCAGTACCGCGGTTATTCGTGTTTTTTTTTTTTTTAATATCTTGCTCCGGCTCTCTGTTACCCTCTATCGTGCTGGAGCAGCCATAAAACAGGCTTCACAAAGCCGCGGGCTTCCACAAATGCATTTCGCTTGTACAAAGCATCCCAAAGGGCAAGCTGGGCGTTCTGATGACAAACGACCACGTGTAATCACCGGAACACAAGCGGTCGCATGCACGAGGACAGCGCTCCCGCTAATTGCTTTCCGTAATCCGCTTTCAAGCCCGCAAGCTTCTCTAGCGCTCGAAATTGGAATGAAACGATGGAATGGATCTCGAAGCCAGATGTTGGTGATTACTATGGCCTGTGCCACCATTAAAGCGTACGGCGATCAGAGAGGAGGATGAGGTGAAACGATAACAACACATGAGAAAACAAAAACACATCGTGGCTCCCAAGTACTGCTGTATGAGTTATGCCATTTACTTTTTTCTTTGTGTCTGCGGGCAATTAGAGAGCCAGGAGATAGGGGGTACTGTATTACAGTTACACGAAAGTGTGTAAGGTAGCCGTCGGCAGAAGGAGCTGCAATGGAAGTAGAACTGTACAGAGCTAGAAAAATGTATGCCAGCTACCGAGCGCGTGGAAGGAGATATCGTGAGTGGTAATATAGGGTTGCTGGTAACGCGTCTGACGTTCCAACCACGTGAGTCCCAGCAAGCGTGGTTGGCATTGAGAAGTTTAAAATAAATGGCGGAGTTTGCCTTTCCCGGAACGCCACAGTGGGTTATGCGAGATATCGCATGCGAGATATAATGCGAGATATCGGAATAATTTTGACCATTTGGAGTTCTTAACCCGCGTCCGAGTCACTGTACGCTAGTGTTTTTCAGTTCCGCCCCGGTCGGAATGCGCCTGCCGCAACTGGGATTGAAGCAGGGACATCATACTTGGCAGCGAAACGCCGTAACCATTGAGCTACCGTCGCGACTGCCGCTTACAGAACCTGGTAAAAACATAAGCTATTGACCCACTTCGTTTGACAGGTAATGGTGAAATCATGACGGTGCGCGTTGATATATTGCTGTCAGCAATATGGTGACATCGTTGACACGTATTTTCACCAAATGTGGGTTGCGCAAGCACAAGCACATACACACGCCGTGCGCAAGTATGCAGCTATGTGTGAGCCCATATAAGCTCGCGAAAGCTGGCACCAATACATTTCAACTTCACATTCATATCAGCTCTTCTGCTATATTCCCCCGCTCTCTCCTAAAGCCGCTTTCATATTATTTTTTTAACGCTCACCCATTGATGTAGGTGATACGATCTTTATCTAAGCTAAGTGGCTGATGCGTTGAACGTGTTGCATGCGTACGTAGTCATTGCGGCAAGCATCAGTGGCGTGCCGCCAGATGCAGAGTAAACTGTGCTACATTTGTATTACACTGCAATACCAACGTCCACAACTCATAAGCGTTCACCTTCAGTACAATATGAGATGTAGAAGGTGCACTTATGATGTGCTGGTAATACTACAAAAATATCAATTAATTACGGCCTCCCACTCCACTGCGCATAAGCCCATGGCAAGCTATACACGAAACGCCACACGAGTTTTGGAGTTAAGCAAAGGGCCAGAGGAACGAGAAGCTTGAGTAGAAGCTTCATTGTGCAAGGGCCCCAACACAGCTTAACACGAAATCTGTGAAATTCTCCACCTATAACTGCTTGCGTTAAAGACAGATGACTAATGAAGAACTACAGTTTTGTTCAGTCTACTACCGTACTCCGTTAAGACGAAGTATGAGTTTTCGCCACTAAAAAAACATTGAGTATTAGCGTGCATTATTCATTCACATTGCTTGTTATAAAATGAAATGTGGTAGTGGTGGTGGTGTGTTCCATCTACAGGGGGGGGGGGGGGGGGGTTATCATAGGAATCGAGGCCAGAAACTGCTCCACCTTAGTGTCTCTTTCACTGTCACTGGGGTCTTTACCGTTTGCAGAACAGCACAGTTCCTCATAGAAGTGTCAGAAGAAGGCATAAAACCTCTTTTCGTGCTACAGTGGATCCTTCCGGAAACAGTAGGTTGCAAAGACGCATGTGGGAGGATTTTATTTTGTAATCTATCAAGAAGGGTGTCCTTTTCAACACGTTAGCTTGGCCACTACTTCAGAAAGTGTTCAATGTCTGCTGCTGCATCGCGCAAAGTACAGAGCTGAGATTTGGTACGTTCCGTCTTGAATACTCGTGCAAGGGTATAAGCAGGATATCTTCTTATTCAATGTAATAGCGAGGCTTCTTCTGTGAAAATTGATACAAAATTTCCAGAGGCTATAAGTTTTCGAGATACCACTTCAAGTTACTTAACTGATAAGTGGCAACCACAGCCAGCTATCGCATTTCGCATGTAAGCAAACTAGCATCCACAACCTTAGTGGTCATTCGTTTACTGCAGTGCATGTTTTCTTATAAAAATGAAAATAAATAAAACTCTTGGTTGAGGGAGTCAGAAAAAGTCAAAATCATGTCCCAGTGCCTACAGAGGCACTGCTACTTATTTCTTACATTTTCTTTTTCTTTCAGGTAGAACTGGTGTCATTTCTTGAAATAAATTTTCTAGGAATATGGAACTTCAGTCTTGGGCATTTCGGGAAGGAAATTAGTCCTGCAGCTAGGCCAATCGTCGATGTTGTCGCCTATGCAGTTTACGTGGATCACTTAAGAATATTCAAGACCAAACAAGAAGATTGCGGGATATAGCAAGCACTAAACATACAGCGTTCAGGTTAGAAAATCACTGCATGACAATTATAAGTGTCACGGCAGTGGTCAAGAAAGCCGAATATACATTCTAAAGTGCACCACCTAAAAGCGCAGCCTAAAAATGTCACTTTTAAATTTAAGTCGGTTGTGTGTTGCAAAATCGTGCTAATGACATTGTATAGCTGGCCGGGTAAAAATTATAAGCGCAGGCTCAAGACAATATAAAGAGTTGAGACATATACTAAAACATTTCTCTTTTCATTTATTTTCTTGATATGTAACTAAAGAAGAGGCAGGCGCCTCCATCAGCGATGGCTACTCCTGTTCACAGGTCAAGCGATACTAAAAGCGCTAAAGGCAGCAAAACGCTGCAGAGAGTCAAATATCATGAATATTTAACTCTACCCCCCCTCCCCCCCCCCCTCCCTCCTCGCCGGTCAGGTTATGTGATATGAATTTGTAATTTTCTCTATTTTCCGGTTTACTGTGCCTCTCCCGTGCTGTGCTATTCGCAAGAGCACCTGCGGTTTTCCTCGCACAATAAGAAACTTTAAACATAAGCTTTACGTGTTTTAACTGTCAAATCCCCTTAAGAAAGCCTGTGAACACTCGCAAGTTTTCGCATACATTCCTACCCAATGTTTACATTTCAATGGGATGGCCGACACCACAGCACGTGGCGATTGCGGCGATGCAGAAACAATTCGGCATGATCTTTTCCAGTGCCCGCAGTGCAATGTGCAGAGACGATCGCTTTCCGTCGTGCTGAATAAGTTCGACGAGCAGCCTCTGTCGGAAGAAAGAAGTTTACAACATCCACATGACTTAATATATCATCAGAAGACCTTGAGAGCCGCCCTCCTTTGTGAACGCCTGTGATTGTAATGTCTTTTCTGTTACCTGTCCATCGTCTTTTTTTTTCTCTGTTTCTTTGCCTTCTTCCCAATCACTATATGGCCCACCCCAGTGCAGGCTAGCAAACCGGGAACTTGCCTTTGGTTAACATCTCTGCCTTTCTTCTCTCTTGTCTTCCGGGCACATATAGCGAAAACGATAATTGCTACGTAGTAAAAAAGGTGTACACAGGAGAGGGTTGTAAAAATACTTCAATGTGTACTTTGGCCTTGTAGTGATCATAGAAAATAAGCTAACCGGGAACTTGCCTTTGGTTAACATCTCTGCCTTTCTTCTCTCTTGTCTTCCGGGCACATATAGCGAAAACGATAATTGCTACGTAGTAAAAAAGGTGTACACAGGAGTGGGTTGTAAAAATACTTCAATGTGTACTTTGGCCCTGTAGTGATCATAGAAAATAAGTTATGCAGGTGCTGTAAATGTTTTATTTCAACGTTATAATCTCTGATCGTAACAGAAAAGAAAGTTATAAACTGAGCACACGTTGGAGCGAAGCAATAAAGCAATTGAACTTAAAGAGCCGATGGAGTAGGACCTTACACCTCGTACAGTCCGTATATTAAGTTTCTTAGTATTTGGTTTAGTTGGTGAGGGGGCATTCAAGCATTGCCCTTGCAAAAACATTTTCGTATTGAAATGAAATGAAATGAAATTGTTTATTTTGCCATCCTGTACATTTACAGATGGAGGGACTGTAGATAAAAAGCTGTCCTTCAACAGCTTGACGTGTTTATTGAATGGTTCCCGTGCAGAATAGAATAATTTTTTTAACATGAATATTCGTTTTATTACAACAATATTACAACATATTCATGCTCTAAAAGATTTTTATAAGCTTGTTTTTTTAAATGTTACGAATGCTGAGTTCTAGATCTAGAACCAGACATAGATCTTCATCTACTTCTAGATCAAGATCCTGCCTTCTCAAACGCATATCATGAATGCATAAAGCAAGTAGTTCCAATAGTAAAATCAACCTAGCTATTGCTTTGGTGTGCGCCGATTGCCTTATAGACAATATTACTTGCTGTATATGAATACGTGAGGACTAGCGCATGCAACAGTATGGAAAGTGTGCAGGCTTTCTTTTTCGAGTTTAGGGAGGTGTTTAAGGAACAATATATTCAGCATGGCTTTTTAATGATGGCTTCCTAATGATGGCTTCCCACACAAATTGATGCGACTTGTGCAATGTCTAGTGGTATCCGCGGGTATTTATTGTTTGTGTAATAAGGGCGTATAGGAGAAACATGAATCTCACCGCTTCTAGAAAATGAACATGCTGAAGCTATAATTGAAGACGGACACTTCAACTGATCCCGTATACTTCCAGAATCTGGTAAACACTATCAAGCTAAATTGACAGTCTTTGTTGACCCTCACTGTTCTGGCCGCTTCATAGTTTGCATGTTTGATAAACCAGATGCTGTAGATCTGCAAGCCACAGCTATTATAGAAGTGTTCCGAAATGTGCCTGATTCGCGGTTCTTTTGTGTTCTTCAGTGAACTGACTAGTCTGTTTCACGCGGAATATAGCAAGGGGCCAATATAATGAACTGCGTGCGGTCATTGCCACAAAGAACAAGTTGCAGTGTACAGCAAGTACACTGACCTGTTTTTCCTATGTCGATCACAGTCTGTCTTAGCCAACAGCCAATAACCATAGGAGACAGAAGCAATGCAACAAACAACTCGACTATTACTATTATTTTTATGTTTGAGTTTACGCTACGAAGTACCACGAGGAAGATGACATGAATATGTTTTTGATCCCAGTATACAGGTGAGGATTGAGCTGAGGTAGCTACGTTTGTTATGTCTTGAAATTGGAAGACAAAACGAGTGATCACAAGAAACAAGTCCGCCAGCCACAGATGCCGCCTGTGGTTTTTTTAAGAGAAGCCACTTCCGAATTCGAGTGGATGGTAAAGTTAGAAAATAGTACGAGATAGCTCAATCTGGGCCTCATGCTCATCCGTTTTGCCAAGGCTCCTGAAACCGCATAGAGTAGACTAGAATTCGGAATAACGTGTAGTCTAAGTTCTGCGTATGTTATAGATGTAGAGATAGAAATACCTCAGTGCTATTCAAACTTCCGGGTAAGACATTTCTGGCTTTACTCCTCGCTTACGTTCCAATACTAATCGGCGATCTGGGGAACACTTCGTTGTGACAGCTGCTCCTATCTACACGTGGCAGTGAGAGTTTAATGCAAGTTCGATGATTATCTTTAGTCGACATATTCCGCTCAAATAAAACATCGTGATTTGTGCGTAACGTACGACACAGTGACGCGACATTTTTCAAACAAGATCAGAGTCTGTGCTTCCCTACTCATTATACGTACTTTCTTGTGTGAGCATAGCACTTTTCAGATAAGTAGATGAACCAAAAAAATCATAGATCAGGGTCATGTTCACTGTATAATTGCCAAAGGACGTTTGACTGAACATCTTAGTTACTTTTTCTTTTGCCTTCACCAGGACGGCATAGTTCTTCCGGCCGCCTCATCTCAACAAACGTTCCTAACCCGCAAGCACCGTTACGGTTGTGTTGCACAGGCAGAATTGACATATTGACGTATTCGTGTACATGTAGTTACCCGGAATGTTTAGCGAGCACAACCAACTGCACCGACTAACGCGACGCACGTCCTTCTCACCGCATGGCGTTGTTCACAGCTGCAGTGGTAATGACACTGAGGCGGGCGCTAAATAACAAAAGATCGGCTCTTTTTTGCTTGCACGAAAGCTCCGACGGGAGCACACACCCGGTGCCACCTGCGTGTAATGGTCACTTTCTTTCGTACCAACATTTTCGCTTTCCGTGAGTTCGTTTATTTGGGAGAGCTTCGTAGCGTTGCAAACAGTGTCTTTTGTTTTCTTTTAACTTCTGTGCAGGAGTATAGGTAGTATATTGTTTTCGGCCCGATGCTTTGCGTTACTGTTCTCGTGCATCTAGACTTATCGGCGTAACTTCGGTACATCCAAAAAACGAAGCTAATGGCGTGTGCAATGGTATCATCGAACTTTACAACAGCTGTTGCACACGGCAATTCGCGTGCCAAGTATTGGAAATAGTTGGGCGCCTTTCTGCAACGTTCTCCTCTATCTCTTAAGAGACACATAAAGGCCGGTGCTTCTATCTTTTGTCTTTCTTGAGGGCGACTGGCCTATGTGAATGTCTTCGACTCGCTAGGCCCTCCGCGTGCGTGCAGGAGCTCACCGCGGCTTTCATCCCTCTGCCTTACCTCTCTCTATCATATCCTTCTATTCTCTTTTTCCCGTTCCCCAGAGTGGGGTAGCCAACCAGACACATTTCTGGTTGACATCCCTGCCTTCTCTGTTTATTTCCTCCTCCTCCTGTGGCGGTTCTATCAAAAATTCCGTGCGTTAGGCGTGCTGGGAGGAATACTGTGTTGAAGCAGCGCCTAAACTACCGTGATAATACTGAGTTACCACCTGTGACTACAAGCTTACGGAGGAGGAGGAGAAAGGGTGTTGCCTACCGAAGGCGAACCTAGCTTTGCAACAGTTGCCAGCAACCGCTCCACCTGAACGTCACCTATCGAACCCAATATGGTCTGCAATACTTCACAGACCAACTAAATTAAGAACATGAGTAATGGGAAACAAGTTGACAGTGAGAGAAATACGTTGCGCGTTTTTCAAACCACGACAACCCACATGGTTCACGGATGTTGCAGCGAACATTGGCTCTTGAGACTCTGCCAATCGCTAGCCTCATGACCTTACAAGGTCAAATATAAATATTAACTGGTTTTGCCATTTTTAAAGGTGCCTCTGCACGCCTGACGCACTTTTAAGCGTATAACAGACGTCCGAGTTATTAAGGCAGGTCACGTACATATAGAAACCTCAGAAGCGCCGTGATCGCCTCCTATTGTGACGAATGTCGAGGCTGGTGCTCCAGGATTTATGTATATTACTTGAATGCTACCAGTGGTTTTATAGATTCTGTGCACTGTGAAATTTATTCAAGGCAATAAACGGTTAGTGTATTATCGTAAATCGCTTAAACGTGATTTAAGCGCATAACTAAGTGTAAATATTCACTTATACCTTTTAATAGCGTTTAAAGAGAAACAACAGACATGAAATTTTCAAATGATAAAATAGATAAGTTTCCACCTACGTTGTTCTGTTATTTCTTTTTCTGACAGTTTCTTCTTTTCAATGTTTGTTTGTTCGTTTTTTTTTTGTTCCGAATGAGACATTTGTTGTGAATGTTATTTGAATGCCATCGATGGTCTGATACATTATGTGCACTGTGATATATAGTTTCAGTCCACAAAAAGATCACTGTTCTGACCTGACATCGATTAAACTTGATATAAACAGCGTTTATTTTATTAACTAGTGAGTACCACAGTGACTCTTGATCTTCTTCATATGTATATGTTCATCCCAATCTAAATGGTCATTTATACCTTTCAGCAACTTCTGAAGAGAAACAGTAGGTGTCAAATTTCCCTCACCACATTAGGCCTAATTCTGGACATGCTTGAAAATGAAAGCATGAAATTGCACTCGATAACGTGTTTGGTTGTTCAGCTGAACGGAGGCTTTTCAAAAAGTATTTCACAGTTTTCTTAAGGTATAGCGAAATCAATGTAGGAATGCTCATATGAGCATCGTCGCAAGTACTTCATCCCGTTACCTTATTTGGTCCTTACCAGCATCGTTCACAGAGGGCGCCCAGAAAAGAACTGAAACATTCCTTTCCCCGTCCCTTAGCGTGAGCGTTCGTGTGGTGTGAGATTAAAGGACACTGGCGGGTAAACGGGGAGAGTACCTTTATTTTCGGAGAGCGCAGGAGAATGTTGCAGAGTGTGGCAACCTTGATCTGTATAACTGTTCAGTCGAGAAATCATCCGGTACGCTATCTGGGCCGAACATTGAATTTTCAGGCGGTGCTGAGAGTGTCTTCCCCGTAACTCTTAAGCGAATCCCATTGTTTAGAGTGCGCCAGACCGGAACCGCGAGTGCCTCGGGAGGAAATTGGTCCGGAGAACTGCTGAGAAGGCGTTTTCGGGATGCGAACTTCGCGAAAATAGTATATTACAACAAATGGATGAATTGAAGAACGATGCCTCCACTTGATTGGATGGAGGTCAGTTTAAACTCAATGGGTGCGCGCGAAGCAATTTTCCTCGCGAAGGTGAAATGAAAACATGTTGGAAATGGAAAGACAGTGGCGTTTCCGAAATTTCGGCAAAGTTCTTTCCTTGCGCTCTATGCAAGGTTAGCACATTTCGCATTGTCAGCCCTTATCGCTTCTAGCAACTTTTAATGACACGGTGAAAAAGAATGGCGATTTTAGAAATGTACATAAGAAAATTCTGACGGAAGAGTAAATGGAGTAAATTAATTTTGTTCAGTCTTCTTTGTATTCTTGGTTTGGAATGTGAAGAAACAGAGGGGAGGGGGAGTTGGAGAGGAATGATGAATAGAGACGCTCGAGTGCTGCGGCCACCAAAGAGTGTCTTTTAACAAACAAAGTGAACATATTGATTCAAATAATTTTACGAGCACAAGTGAAATTCTGTCACACCTTTAGGTTGCGGGTTATCGTATGCATATATGTCCCAACACGTATTTGTTCACGGTCGTCCGGGAAAGGTCGTATCATTGGCGAGCCTGCCTAAAAATGGCGGTTAATGAAGTTACTTAAACACACCAATGCTGCGATGTGAACTGGTGACGAGGAAGAAGTAGCGGTTGTGCAATATTTGCGCAGGGTTTCAGAGTTAAGTAAACTAGCTAAATGCGTTAAAGACTGACTACTACAAAATATTGCTCAGAGTAAAATATCTAGATGAAGTTAATGAAGTCATAGAGGAACCTCCACGCAATATTTGACTTCTGAAGTACGAGAAGAAGCGTCATGAAAAGCTCGCAAGAATTGCCGTTTTTGATACTGGAACCGAAAAGAAAAAAAATACCGCCAATACCACTCGCCGGAAGTGACGCATGACCTGACGCATGGACTTCCGCTATTGCAATAATGCAAATGTAGGCTCTCGGAGGCTACGCTGCGGTGGTGCGTTGATACCGGGGTGCCGGTTCTTGCCGCCGATAGGTTAGGACCACCACATGCTCTGATTGGCGTACGTGGTCCTCAAGGCGTGACTATATACGCGTGTGATGACGCCGTGGTGCGGCCGGCGCCCGCTGTGTACCATAAAGACTAGAACCCGGCGTGCTGACATTTACGCGACAGCGTCACCCCCAGGTGCGCACCAGGTCTGCTTATGGGCTGCTTAAATGCTGCTAAAGAAAGAAGCGAAAAACAACTATAAATTAAGCACCTGCCCGGCAGGCCAAGATTACTTCGGTGGCATATATATATATATATATATATATATATATATATATATATATATATATATATATATATATATATATATATATATATATATATATATATATATATATATATGCTGCCAAATTATTGTCTATCAACAATTCCACTCGATAACATGTTTGGTTGTTCAGCTGAAGTGATGATTTTCAAAAGGTATTTCGCAATTTTCTTTTCAAGCATAGCGAAACGTATTTCGAAGAGCGCATTTGAGCATCGTTCACAGGCAGGGCCCAGGAAAATAGTTGAAACTTTTGTTTTCCAAGCTCTTAGCGTAAGTGTTTGTGAGATGTGAGAATAACAGGCACTGGCGTAAAGAGAAAACAAGCCGCCAAGTTTCGCAGTAGTTCTTTAGCTCAAATAGACACGCGAGCTTTTCGGCAGTATGCGTGAAGATGACATACTTGAGTGGACGAATGTAGACAGGGTGTATAATCTCTCATAACAATTTACTCGTAACAAATTTAGCCAAAGGGAAATTTCGTTGCAGTTGGTGTTTTTTATTCGCAGCCCGCAAACTCACTAATCATATTGATTGAATTGAAATCATATTGGATCAGCTGATTTATTGCTGGTTTTACATTACATTTACGTTTGTAGTGCTTGCGTAGTGCGTAAAACAAAATAAAAAAATAGCATTAACACATTTTGCTCCTTTATATTATGCGAAATCCTTCGAAAATATGCCAGAACAGCTATTCTTTTGCGGTCGTCACAGACTCGCCGCGTTGGTCAGCATGTGAAGCGAATTAAACTTTCTAAACAAAATTCTGGGCAGACACACAAATGGTCGCAAGTGCGCTTAACAAGGAGTTCGATTATTTTTTTCATTTAAGCCATCTACTAAGGTCTCAGCTTCCTAGTATTCACTAACAAGGGATCTTAAGTAAACTACCGTCTGATTCCTTGCTTCTATTAAGCATAGGCTTTGACTAGGTAAACCATACAAAGACGAGGAGAAAATTGTAGTAGTACAGACATAGGGGGGGAGCTGTAGTATACGAAACGTCAAAAGTCAGTTATTTCGTTTCACCAGAAAGGTTACTGGATGAATATGTTGAGTTAAACTGAACAACTCAACTCAACTGGATGAATAAGCTCAATATCCCAATAACCAGGAGAAAGGAAAAGAAAGAAAGGGCCGGACGGTAAACTATACTAATTAACAGCGCTGGTTCTTTGCTTACACGTCTCCTTTAGTTTTCTTCTTGCGCAGTTTAAATTGCGGTATGTTGGGCCAACTTGCATAAATAGGAGTGTTCCTCAAGTTAACAAGGCTTCTTTCCAGTTGGCTCCCCTACACATGCGTAGAGGAGCGAAGAAATGAAATAGACGGCGGAAGAACCCAGTAGAGAAGGCGCAGCGTGTCTTCATTCGGTCACTCAGGCATATTCATTCGCATTCAGGCATATTGCAGAAGAGCTCGCGTGTCTTGTTAATCTTTTTGAACGAAATAATTACTGTAGAACTTCGCCGCTCCTTAAGCAAGTGGTATTACGTCTCCCAATCCTGCTCCGGATTCGGAAGACCTAGCAATACCAAATCTACGACACTGCTGAAAGACCTCGCTCACATCAAGGTGCAAACGTCTTGGAACACCCTGTGTGCATTGAACTGCTGTCTCCATTCACAGAGTTGACCCTTCATTGAAGCTGCAAGTATCATCATATACTTGATGTGGTGTAGAAATGTTACAGGAATTGCGATTTAAGTTTAGCTTGTGCGTATATACACGGCACCATATACACCATTTTCGCTTTATTTTAGGGCAAGTAGCTTTCATGGACTTGTGTGACAGCTGCAAGACCAAAAAGAAAAAAGAAAACACAATTCCTACTTTTCCTGCTGTTATGTAAGTTTTCTGTGCCGCCTCTAATTAGAGGTGGATTTTGCGAAAGCCTAGTCATTTTTATTGGTTGACTGTGACCCATGCAATTGTGGATAGATTATGGAATACGTCTTGCGTTTTTGTCATCGTTATGATGTCGAACGAACTGCCTTAAGCAAGTTAGATCGAAGGTTGTTATCAGAGACAGATTGTTAGATCATTGTCCCATGCGTTAGAGGCATACAAAGGAACGCGGAGATTACCAGAGTTACGGAAATCAGGTGGCTGAGTGACCGATTGCAGGCGTGATGGATAGGCCCATATGATCGCAATACTAGTGTCTCCCTCCCTTTCCTATTTTTCTCTTCAATCCTGAACCCCTTCTCTTTGTGTAGGGTAGCAAACCTGACGGGCGTCCTTCGACCTCCTTTCCTGTCCTTTCTTCCTTGTTTTCGTCCCCCTTAAAAAGTTCGATAATGAATTGCTTAGTACGTTTGCTTGCAAACCCACAGCTCTGAAAGGATTCGCAAACAAAAGACCATGCTAGTGAACATTATGAACTAGGAAAGTTCGAAGGCACCATAATCTGTTCATTCTTAAGCGTGTAACTATAATAAGGCGTTTCTTTATGTCAATGCGGGGTCATAAAGCGATGCTGAAACGTAATGGATCAGTCGGTTTCCGAAAGGTCAACATGTTTTTGTCTTAGCGGAAGATATGTCTTGCGGAGCTAGAAATAATAAAAAAAAATATTAGCTGTGTTGCCACTAGTGTGCGTACACGAAAATGCTGACAAGTTTCCTAAAGCATAAATGAAGTATTAGCGATAGCTAAGCATAAAAAAAGTTAATAATAATGCCCTGAGTTTCTTGCCAACGTAAACAAATATACGGCGTCAGCAAATTGCGTGTTGTTTCCATTCAGCGCTGCTAATGAGGCAGCTCTCCAGGTTGTTGGTTCCGTGTTAGAAAGACATGCGAGTTGCACAAGGAACCGCACCGCTGCAGGGATAACAAGCTGTTCGTGCCGATGGATGCTCATGGCGAGCGCAAGGCACTTCGTGGATCACAGAGCTTACCGTCTGCAGTTGCAAGCGCAAATAATAAATACGCAAGTATTGCTACTATATACCCGCCTATCTACATCTAATACTCCACTGCAAGTTCGCCGCAATGTCGATACGAAGTCAGGTTTTTCTTCAAGGCAAGTATGCCACTCTTTTAAGTGGCATCATCAATAAATCTCCGAAGGGAGGTAGAAAACACGTAGTTGGCGTGAAGGAGAGGTAGAGAAAATTTTCATTGCAAGAGATTCCATGCTTGCGGCGGGAGCAAGAAAGTTAGTATTTCACTACTCGGACAGCGCTTTACTGACATGCCTTCAACTTTAATATTTTCCTCAAAGGAGTTGCAGAGGAATTTCAATAACTAAACAAGATCTTTCATATCTGTTATTTATTCCGTCATTCTATTATCCGTTTTCTGTTTCTTCATTTTTGCTTTGTATTCTCTTGGTGTCCACATTTTATGCTCTGTTAAAATCTGTGTTCGCGAAATTATTTTTTTTTTATGTGTGTGCACGCGCGCGCGTGTGTGTGCATGTGGGTGCGGGCATGGACTGCTTTTCCTGCGCATTGTTTTGCCGAGTGCGCCAGCACCAAGACACTCTAGGTTGTTCCTGGGCACTTTAATAAGCACTTTTGATTAATTAGATTGATTGATTATTAGACAAGAGAGAACAAGAATTTTCTCGCATTCAACCAAGCGCTATCTTTGTGGCAAGGATTATATCCGGGTTAAACCGCCGTGGTTGCTTAGTAGCTACGGTGTTGGGCTGCTAACTACGGGGTCGCGGGATCAATTCCCGGCCACGGCGGCTGGATTTCAATAGTTGCGAAATGCGAAAACACCTGTGCACTTATACTTAGGCGTACGTTAAAGACCTTAGGTGGTTCAAATTTACAGAGTCCCCCACTTCTGCGTGCCTCACAATCAAATCGTGGTTTTGGCACGCAAAACCCTATCATAGTATTTTTACTTGTACCTTGCACAGATGTTTCAGCGCTCGGCATTAGCAACGCTCTCTACTATGTTGAGATGCCATTTGAGACGCAGTAAAAACCGCAGTTTCCAAATTATAAGCGTTTCACTCGCAACTGATTCACGTATTGCTCGTAACTCATTCTAAATCGTTGTAGCGTAAGGCTAATAGAGGTGCCTGTGTTTTTCAGTTTAATCGCGGTCATTATGAGAAACACTAAAAGGCTGTATTCACTGACACATAGCCGTCAAGATGGTGATCCTGCCTGTTTGCTGAGCTTTCTAAAGCCATTGATGTTGCCACCGAGGGCTTCACGTGCTACGTGATGCTATCGGGCAATAAAGGGTGGTCTACAACCGCCCACCATGGCTCTGAGTGCCGGCTAACGCTCCTGGGACTAGATCTAGTAAACATAAATACCGAAGTTAGTGGACGAATTGATAGCCGTCTCCGTAGCAGAATAGGTAGTGCAACGCACGCGCAATGCGGAAGTTGTGGGTTCGTCTCCCACCGGAGACAGGTTATCTTTTCGTCCACTTTTTATTCCTCTTTCCTCATTATTTTCTACGTTCCAATTTCAATCACATTAATTTTCCCGATTCTTTCCTTGGCTTCGTTGTCTGTTGGCTTTATGTGGTCATGATTAACAAAATCGAGCCCCTCAGTTCCCTTTCTTCTGCCGTAGAATTCTATGAACGACAATAAATAAACACTGATAATGATAGCGACGGTTATAATTAATACGATTGACCTGCTTCTTGCGAGTAGTATTTCTGTCAAGAGTATTCTGCCTGCTTCTCCTCAGTAAAAATAATAAAAAAACAACGCTTCTCATTTTGTTGCGTTACAAGCTGTTCCCGCTCATTTCCCCCCTTCCAATAAAGCAACAGAAGTCGTAAGAAGAAGAATTTAATGTCATACGAGGAAGACTGACCGCAAGTACGCTGATGACAAAAGGCTTAGTAAGGCACAGGTCACAGGCTGAAGTACGCCGCCCGGTATACATGCACAAATTTCACCCACGTGCCTTTTGGCGAATAATGCAGCGCCTTTATGTGCATTGACCGATCCTGGAAGGCACTCAACGTCCTGGACGGCACTCAGCGTCACAGATCTCTCACCGAATTCAATCACGGCGTCACACATACGGAGACAAGCCCACGCAGCATTGCTTACATTGCGCTTGTGGGACCCCATTGAGATGAGGCCAGAGACACTTGTTTCCATATATATACTTCAGTCTCGCACCTACTTCCAGCGAGCCCTCGAGTAGACGCGAGACGCGCATGCAAACTAAGAGAAATAAATGCACCCGTAGAAGGACCCACACGCCTAATCCGTGGAGACGTGATGTTTTCGTTGGGCTTGCGTGACACCCGTGATCCTGTCAGCGAAACAGGAGACGAGGATCGAAGGGCTATGTGTACCGTAGTGGCTACGTCAACACAAGGCGCTATTTGCCCGATTCATCAAATGACCACAGGGAGACAGCTTGAACGCAGGATTTATTGCATTCTCAGATCCAGACGCTGCGCAAATAAGGGATATACTTCGATTCATGGAATTGAGGGTATCTGTCGCTGCGCCAGGTTTCGCGTTCAGCTTTACGTACATTTTCGGAGATTTGTGGATTCGTGAAGTGAATGCGCAAATAAAAGCACTAGAAGTAAAGGAGAGCTGAGGGCAGACCACAGCACGTCAGGTGCACTAACCGGTCGTGTTTTGCATGTTCTGCTTGCCAATGAATGGACAGCACGTGAGAAAAACAGCAGAATGGACAGGAGAAGAAAACTACAGCTGCTGCACCAACTTAAGCGGAACGAGCCGTTCTGTCTAAACAGGGAGCACAAGACAAATGGAGCTCCGCTCCCTAACGTCGTGCCTTTAGCTATGGAGAAAAACACATTGCCTGGCACCCCCACGCACTCTGGGAGAAGTACGCACCTTCTCAGTGCTTTGAGATTGCGACTGCGCTACGGGCGACGTCCACTTGCGCACTTACATTGTGCGATTTACCATTTGGGTGCATATTGGGCGTGACAAGAAAAGAGACTTGTAAAACATACTAGGGGAGGCTCTTGAAGGAGGCTGGGGTACCTATTTGAAAGAGCGCCTCACTGCACTTTCCCAGCTTTTCATGTTTCTGGGCGGAAGTACTTGCTCGTGCTTATTAGTGCTCTGTGGTACGTGCTTGTTTGGAACTGTGCTTGCTCGTACATACCGTAGGGTAGCCTCTCGGAGCTGTCCGGGAGTTCTCACAAGTTCTTCCGGTGCCACAGGAGTTGCTCCATCGTTTTCCAAGTGCACTGGTATAGGTTCGTTTTAGGATAACATTAAATTCAATTCAATGAATAAATATTTCGCTCGGAGTGCACATAAATCGACAGCACAGTTAGAGGTACGAATGGCAATAGCGCAGTAGCAGTGTCGCGTTAACAAGCCCTGTCGTTCACTTCGTGAGGTGCATTCCATCATACTGATCATACGATCATATGATCATACTGTGCTGCAATATGATGATAAATCACAGCCTACCCGTGCGAAAGTAATTTTTGCGATGAATGAGACGAAAACACAGGTCATATGAGCAATTCCGCGTGTTGGTCATCAGGGCATTGGATCAGTGGTTTTTCACGTCTGATTTTTTCGTTCTTCCATCTCTTACTGATAAATTTCCTAGAGTTGGACAGCTTTCTATTTCGCTTGAAGAAGCTTAAAATCGAAAATTTATTTAGAGTTGGCAACACTGCAGGATGTTACTGTGTCGTGACGTCATGACTCAGCAGGTAGTCACGTGGGAGCAGCATATTGCTACGTTTTGACACTCGCTCTAGCTCGCTCAGTCGCCTCCGGTGCTGCTACTCGTTGTCAGGCCTGATGTAGCAGCAGAGCAGACCACTGTTCGAGCCGGAGCGAGTTTCAAAACATCGCAGTGTGCTGCTCCCACGTGACCGCCTTCTGAGCAATGAAGTCACAACGCAGTAACCTCCTCGGAAACGAAACAGAAACTTGCAGTAGAAAAGCTATTCTACGAAATTATTCAGGGTCCAAGCATTTTTACTTGGTTTCGGGGTCCCGCATCTTCAATTAGCGTAAAAGGAAGTGATGAGTCGAAAATATCATGTAAGTACTCTTTAAAGGGCCCCTCACCAGGTGTGGCCATTTGGAGCTGACGAGCACAGAGCATACATTGCGCTATAACGATCGTGTCTGCAAAGCATTACATCGTTACGCACCGCGGAAAGATCTGAAATTTCAAACTCAACGCCATTTTCCCTTCTCCTCGCGCCCGCCGCGCTCCAAGCCGGAGAATGACGTGCACGTGATAGTGCGCGTACTACGCGTGTTCGCGCTGTGACGTCGCTCGCGGTGACACGTGACTTCGAGAATTATTCATGACAACATCTGTTATTTGTGGAATATGTTGCTAGAATAGACGAAATAAAGCTTAGAAAAATAATAAAATACACAAACCGAATGTCTGCATGTTTTTGTAATTCGCACCGCAGCAGAGATGTACTTCCGTTTCGCTTGCTTGTTCCCACGTCGTGCAGGCGAGCACGCAGACACCAAAACTATGTCATTTTCTACTGTGTTCCTGAGTGGGATCACGCTCTGTGATCCGCTTGTATCTGCCTCAAAAAAAAAATTATGGGGTTTTACGTGCCAAAACCACTTTCTGATTATGAGGCACGCCGTAGTGGGGGACTCCGGAAATTTCGACCACCTGGGGTTCTTTAACGTGCACCTAAATCTAAGTACACGGGTGTTTTCGCATTTCGCCCCCATCGAAATGCGGCCGCCGTGGCCGGTATCTGCCTCAGTATTCGTGTAGCACAAACTTATACCGCTAGTCAGGTGTCCTCGTGCACAGCGCACAGTATCGTGTGCTGCGCGAAACGAGACAATCGCTACACCTCGTAAGCGACGCCGTCCGCGGAACAGCAGCGCACCACAAGAAAAAAAAAAAACTAGCAAAAAAAAATCATCAAGGCGGGGCCCGTGACGTATACGTCACGCGATCCTCGAAGCCTCGTATGGTAGAACGCAGGGAAGAAATTTCGCTTGCGGAGGCCAGATGGGGCAAATAGAGAGACCGTCAAATTTCGCGGTGAAGCTCACCTCCTGGGATCATGGGTTTGCGACACTGAAATATTTCTATCTCGCTATTAAGGAGCCGATTGGAAAAATGTTTGCGACAGAACGCTCCCTAGAGGACACGTAACAACTTCCAGCGTATAACCAAAATTTGCTATGGGATGTGGTCAGGGGCCCTTTAACCAGGGCGCACACGCACGGAGCTCACTGCAACGTATTTCTTTCGGACTTGCATCTTCTTTTTCTCCCATTTTTAAAATTTATTCTCACTTTGGCGAATGTTGTGGAAGTATTTCACGAATAGTTTTAAAAGATTGCCTGAGCTGTCGGCAGTGCTTTTTTTCTCGGGGGTGGTGAATAGGGGACACGCTTCTGGTTCCACATTTTCTCCTTGTTTCGATTTCGATTTGCCGCGTGAAGTGGAGTTTTAAAAAGTGCTGACCCTGCACTGTCCCTGTAGTGTTTTCTCTCACTCTCATTTTTCTGATCAATAGAAGCTGTTCGCAACTTGTCGAATCGTCTTTTCGGTTTGATGCTATTTTGGTAAGTCTGCAGCGATGATTCAAGTTTCCTTTCTTTCTTTTTTTCTCTCTCTTTTTTAAATCTATATTGCAGACATCTGTTGTGTATCAGGACGTATGCTTCTTTAGTATGTCTGCGCAGACTTAGGAGGAGGGTAAACATATTAAGCGTGAATTTGCCGCCGCGTATTGATATAATTTTTCAGTATATTCGAAAGAAATAACGTTCTGCTGACTTTACCCTTCTTTTTATCACCTAAAACGTAGCTAACTATGAAGTCAATCATTGCAGGGACTAAAGGTTGCTGCTTTTAAATCTAGATTGCACGTACAGCCCGTTCAGGGCATTAGTGCATAGTTCAAAGGGTAAGAATCGCTAGGATCACAAGGTTAAGCTTGCCCCTTAATGTATCTGAAACAAGTACGTGTGTCTTCGGAAGCTTGCTCTAAACAACATTACAGAGCATTGCGGACATATATTTTTTATAAGATTTGCACTGTACCACGTCAATTGTTGGTAGTATAATTTAAGTGCTTGAATGTTTTACGCACACATTACGCTTTCACTTAGACCTGGTTATACTGCAAAGTCGAGCATATGACAATACCAAAATTTTGCGGATGAGAAGTGGAAGTATTCCGAAATAAAACGGCCCCCAAATGAAACACGGTTCCTGAGTAACGGCGATCTAAAAAAGCCATCTCCGAGTGCACAGCTCGGAAGATTCCGCTTTGAGCCGAGTTCGTTGCCCTCTTAGTGTTTTTCAACAGAACGAGCAGCCCACTTAGAGTATTGAGTGGGTCGATCCGAAAACTTCGTAGAGAGAGAGAGAGAGAGAGTGAGAAAAGAAAGGGGAAAGGAAAGGGGCTTAACCAGAACGGAAAATTTGGTTTGTTAACTTACACTGGGGAGAGAGGGTGGGCGGTTGTAAAGAGCTAAGAAAGTGGAGAGAGAGTATTAGCAAGCACAGACATACAATCAGTGCACGGTAGCGCTTGTAGTACTTCGAAATCTGATTCAAGCTGCAGCTGACTGTAATTGCCCAACACAATCTTTATGTACAGGTGTGTTGAACTTAGAAGCTGAAACGGTGCCTTCATCGCTGTCAGCTGCAACGGCTAGTGAGCTCAGCACTCAGAAATGATTTCCTCCGTTAACGCCCTTTGATCAAATCACGTATGCTATCGCGATCACGAGTGATCGTATCTGTAAATTGTAGCGAGGACAGTTGCACAGAACGAGTCGAAGAGTTTACGCGCTACCGCAGTTATCACACGAGGCGTTGTCGGCCCTACCGATTCGGAAAGCAAACACATCGTAAGAGCTATACTCCTAACCGTATTCGACAAAGCAGGGGCAGAGACAAAGCTCGTCGGCCAAGCGCTGCTGGGATTTTAAGATGAAAGGTAGTGCGAACATTCGAAGTTTTCTAGCTCCGTCTACGTGTTGGTTACCTATGACACCGCAGTGACTTGGGAACCACTGAAAGGTCACTTGGTGTCCTTTCCCGGCTAAGATGTGAATTCGTTTTCTAATCTCGAAAGCAGCTGTTCGTGTTGTCCACGCCTCAGGGCTGATAGCAAAGCATTCAGTGCTGCCTTTGAGTCAAATGTTGACTATCTATGAGGTTGTTTTTAGCTGGCGAGATGACCTGCAGTGGGAAGAGCCACAAGTTCCGCAGCCGTTGACGTTGGGTGGAACCTCATGAAACTGACGGTGGTGGCTCTCGCCGGAAGAACGACAACCCCGGACCAACACTGGAGAGCTGCTGTTTCGTCAGAGTAAATATGTACGTGGTTGACTCACCTCTCATGCAAAATGAGTAGAGATAGTTGTTTAAGAGCATCAGGCGACAACTCAGACGTTTTTTTCTAATTATTGGTATGGTAATAAGAAAAATAATCTGAGCTGGTATGGTAAAGTGTACTGCAGGTCGAACGAAACACCAAGGAGGAGTGGGCGGCTTAATTGGGGGGAAGGGGTTGCGGTCAAGGCTGATAGAACACTGGTGTTAATAATCATAAATCATATCAGAAAATCATGCCTGCGGCCTATTTGACGGTAGTGTTGCAAGGTGGTAAGAACGGGCTCGGGTAAAGTACCTAATGTGGTAAATTTTGGCAAACCAAGGCAAAATTCGTAAGCGTGAGCTTGAATGCCACGTAGATCACGAAGACTTGACCTGCAAGTTTTGGTCAGTACGGGTACGCTGTATCTCAAAGAGGCCAGAAAGAGCGCTCTGTGCAATTCCCATATTGCACGCACAAAGATTCTCCAAGCATTTTTGCCTAGAAACTTGAAAAGCTGGAAAACTGCTGTCAGACTCTGTTTCAAGTAGGTCCCCAAGCCTCCTTCAAAGGCCCCCCGACCATGTTATACTGCTGTCTTCGCTTATCACGCTTAATGCGCACCATAAGCGTAAATCTCACAGTATAACAGTGCACGTGGACGTCGCCGGTTACACAGCCACAACCTCAAGGCATGGAGAAGGTGCACATTTCTCCACGAGTGCGCGGCGCTGCCAGGTAATGCGTTTTGCTTCCTAGCTATAAAGGTGCGACGTTAGGAAGCGGAACTTCATTTGTCTTGTGCTCCCGGTTTAGACCAAATGGCTGGTTCCACATTAAGTTGGCGCAATAGCTGCTGGTTTTATACTGGCTTTAAATATTCAAAATATGGCCTTGTTTCTGCATTCTCGCTTTGTCCTGAAAATAACCGGCCCGTCTAAGCTCCTACTTCACAACCATAACGTGTGCACCGTATCAACTCACACTGAATGAAGTCAGTCCAGATAAGGTAATGAGCGCACCCTTTTCGATATGTACTCTCGGTGTACTCCACAGAGATAGCGAAGATTGTTATGTCGTTTTTCGTGACCAGGGGCATCTAATTCAAGTGGAGTAAAGAAAGTACACTCTTCAATTTACTGTAGATCATATGTAATGCCCTAGCCCGCGGCGTACAACTGAAAGACGAAAAGTGTATGGTGCTCCAGTTACAATGTTCAAAATATTTTACTTCTCTTGAAACGGCTATTGTACCAACCCCTTCACATGGTCGCAAGTTTCGTGTGGCTATTGCGCAGTTGTTTATTGTGATAAAAATTTATTGAGAGAATGTCACACGTTATGTGATCTCCGAGTGCTAAAAGGGGAACTGAAATCAACTGAACTTCAAACTGCCAGGATACGCATTTATTTAGTGAGGCGACAAACGCTAAGCACACAAGAGTCGACGGCTGAAGTTCATAATAAACCGCTTCCATGTCTGAATACAGCATACATATAATTTATCATGAGGAGAGCGCTTGAGAACTTCCCGGATCCATCTCGCCGGTGTGTTTCGAGCATGGCGAGACGTGGTACCGACGAGCGACACTTGAATAAGAATGACGGGCCTACATTTACGCGTCCACCTTCCGCACATGCACTTGACACAACTTCTGCAATGTCTCTTCCTGTTTTGCGCCCTTGCAAGAATTCGTCGGTATAGGTTTGGTCAGTGCAAATATTTACGCCGAAGAGGAGTTCCAGCGACTACAGGTTTTCTACGTTCAGCATCAGTATACTAGCGGTGGTATAGCGTCTCAGCAAGAATCGCAGGGCGTGTGTCCCTACATACTGCATTAGGCGGGCGTGGGTGAGGCACATTTGCTCGCGGGTGAGATGAATGATGCACGAACAAGGCAGTAAACAGCTGCGCACGCACGAGCACAACTGCCGCTACGTCGCACCTCTTGAAGAAAATATGGCTAGGAGATGCGGAACAAATATTGCCACACTTACAGTTAAGACGCGTCTAAAAGCTTTTCCTTTTATCTTATTTTCCGAGTATTAGTGCTAAACGGAACGAAGTTGCGATCCCGAGCAGACGGAGTTTTCCTGAAGGTGCATACCTGACTAAGCTATAACCAGTATGTATGTACAACCGGCTAAAAAGGGGTGTCTTCGTGCTACGTTGCAACATGGATAAGTCAGTGAGCGTTGAAAGTGCGGCGGCGCTCTGTATGAATGTTACAGGAAGCCAGGAAGTCTGCCACCAGTGCTAGAGGAGCGGGGAAGTATGAGAGATTGCATTGCCTTCCACAGTGCTTAGAGCAAACACATGCCGCAAGACTGTATATATGGAATATTAGTGCTGGAGCCTCTCCTCTGACTTCGTCACATGTTAGAAAATTTAACGCCCGTCTGGGTAGGCCATTACCAGAATGGCGTACTGCGCTTGGTAACGAGAGATTTTTTTCTTTCAGTGCATATTCCTCTGAAAAGCCTAAGTCATCGAATGTACAGTAGGAAAATACTTACCAAAGTTTGCAAGGAAAACAAACATGCGGACAACAAAAAACAGACACTGATATATAGCGTTAGGTGTTTATTGACACTCGCTGAGTGTCAGCGCTGTGGGCGTCTATTTCTTGTTATATCTGTTTGATGCATTGAGAAAGCTTAGTAAAGCAGCACCAGTTGGGCCGTGGCTTCACTTCGGCAAACTACTACTCACCTGACATGCTTTCTGACAGGCTGTCATGGCACTGTATACGGAGCTATATTGTTGTTGCATTTCCGAGCAGATAGACTTGAGGTAGCAAAATGAGGCACACGTGCATGCTCGCAGGCACACTTCCTGTTTGTCAGCATTTAAAACATGCATAAGTAAATAGAAATTTAGGACCGAAGTTGAAATAAGTCACTTAGGAGTACGTATAAGTTTTCTGCAAGGAGATTTTCAGATGTGCGGTTCCCATATCGCGCCTTCTTGGTGATCATTTATTGATTTTAAACAGTCGCCTCGACAATGACACCTTGTCTTTCCTGTAGTGCTTTCAGCATACGATCAGAGCAAACGCGTGGTCATTATCGCCTAAGTATGCCGGCAATCTCCGACGTTACTGAAGGAAAACAGCATGACGCGTCATAAGGTCATCTAAAGCACTAAAATGGAATAGAGACTTCACACCGCCGTGAAAACAAAGCGCAATAGTAAAACAAAAAACGACAAAAACGTTACTCACATTTCACTTCGTGAACGTGGGTTGCGCGAAAGCATATGGACGCCGCGAATATGCACAGCGAGCACTACGGCGTCGAAGGCACAAACTGAAAGATCGCAAATGAGGTCGGGGATGCAACATTGATCTCGACGTTGTGGCGCCCGTTGTGCCACAGGGAAAGCGCAAGTGCTAGACATGCGAAGAGACGCCGCGAACATTCGCAGCGAGCACTGCAGCGTCGAAACACTAATGGAAAGGGCGGGAAAGCGGGCGCTACATTGATCTTGATGATGCAGCGCCTGGTGTGCCATAGGAAACGCACCACTGCTACACATGCAGAGAAGAGAAGCCTCAAACATGCGCACTGAGCACCGCGGCGTCTAAGCAAAACGCTATGCACGATGTCGAGCTTTCTGGTAGAAACGTGCTTCTTGCGTAGGCCAATCTTTTGTTATTCGATAGTTTTAGAATTGAGGACCCAATACTCTGGCTCCCTAAGCCGCGTTGCGTAGGCTGCTCTTGGACTTAGAGGAGCAGCAGAGTTTGAGAATTAGGTCTAACGCAGCCAGCGTTGGGTCGAGCGCTCAGGATACCACAGTGGGAAAAATAAAAAAGGCGCTTGAAAGCAAAAAATGAAGAAAAGCTATTCTTACAAGTGAAAACAAGCAGAATGCATTTTTGAGCAAAAGTGGCAAACAATAAGATGTGATAAACGTGATTACTGTGTTAGTACTACGAGCTGAGTATGTTGTTTTAAGACCCAAGACGGCTTGGGGACTCACGATAGCTTTAGATTTTTAGGTCTTGGGTCAACAACGAAGGAACCCAAGACTGGCTTGGATTCTGCGCATTAGCACTTGCAGCCCACAATTTTCTTCGGTCCCCAAGCCGCTTGGGTGGCCAAGTCTAAAACTCTTGTATCGTTTCGCACTTATAATAATTTAGCCTGAGAAAATTTAACATAAAAAGTATGCACTGTTCGTGTTTTGTTTTATGGAATTTGTTTATGGGCTGTCAACTGCAAAACTCCGAGGAATAACTTTTTAAAGAATATAGGACAAAGTCCAATCCAAAGTATGAGCCTTGTTAGTGATAGAAGAACAACATTAGTGCCATATAGGATGCTTCGCGGCGTCAGACAAACACCGCCGATTTGAAGAGCTGGGCAGCTACGCTTGCCCGTAAACGTAAAGAGACACGCACTATGGAAATCGATGTCAGCGAAACTTTGTGTGCTGTTTGCGTTGATTGACGGTAATTGGCGGAGTCGTTTAAGGCGAACGTTTATCAGCGTCTAGCGTATTATTAGAGTGGTGAGTTGATGTTAAACGTTATTGGTGTGCACCACTTGTGTTGGTCTACGTATAGTACACAGAACGCACAGCGAGATGTGTTTGATTGAGGCGTTGTTGTGCGCCATTATTTGTGACCTGCGAAAAGTTTAGCATTGTCATTGCCTCACATGGTGCAACTCATGGTGGCGAAAATACGGCTTCACTGTCCGAAGCCGTTTGCTGAATACGTCTTACGTGTTCTCACTGAAAATAAGCCCATCGACGGTCTATATATTGAAATCTAAGGGGCTATGACGAGCGATACTGCGGAGGCTATCGCATTCTTCCCGACTCGGAACGATACCGAGAAAGCGGCAGAAGGCTAAATAAATATGGGGCTTTACAAATCCCATAGTCCGATTATTATTCACTCGACAGTGGAAGATTCTTGTCTTAACTTTGACAACCTGGGATTCTTTAGCGAGCACCTAAAGCTGAGTACACAAGTGATTTTGCATTTCTCCTCCGTAATAATGCGGCTACGCGGTGGGGATCGAACCCGCGTGTTCGAGTAACTCCACAGCCGCAAAGCTACCGCGGCGGGTACGGAAGTGCTCATTTATGGGCGGTCGCTTTCGTGTTGTCTAGACGCTGTGGTGTTTTAATGTGGCTTTGCATCTGCATGCTCTACGTCAGTTGTTCGTTTGACAAATCTGCACGGTGTTTCTTATTCAGAAATTGTATAGGAGTACCATCGGGCACCTTGAATTTAAATTTATCCAGTTTGTTCGCAACTGTTCCGATTTCCTTGCCTTCTTACGTCGCCTTTTTTTTTTTTGTCTGCAGCGCTCATCCAGTTGGCCACACCCAAATTTGAAGTTGGCCCGCATACAAATTTCAGTGGACTCACCTCCAAATTTCATATTAACCCAACCCGAAATTTTAAGATGACCCATCCCTAAATTTCAGTTGGCCCGCCCCTACTCTTGGCTTCCACATACATGTGCTTAAGAGCCCCATGTATCTCTACGGCTTATCGGTTAAAAGCTACCAATCGCCTACATTTACAATATCATAACGATTAAATGTCTTAACTTTGCAAATTACGCATTTTTGTGCGTATGCAAGGAATTAAATTTTTCGCGTGGCAGGGCTTGGTAGCTCGCCAAGGATTACTTAGGCATTAAAAGCCAAACGAATTCCTTACGCAGCATTTCCCGTCTGCTATGATCCTGCCATGTATATACACGCTCTGAACCACCTGCCAAAGCGGCGTGACAGATAGCAGCAGCAGCGGCAGCGGCAGCGGCAGCGGCAGCTGTGAGACAGTCGAAAGATGATGCAGAGAAAGCTTCGCTTAGAGGAAAAAGAAAAAAAAAATGATAGAAAACTGCCGACAAATACGGATGCATGATGAGAGTGCTCACTCTTATTCGAACACTATATAGGCTCCAAATGATTACCACGACAGCGATGATGAGCATTTCTCGTGCATTATGCATCGTAAAAGGAGTACAGCTCATGCCCCTGGCGAAAGACAGAACCATAGGTGAATTTGGTGCCTCTGTCTGTGTTTCTTCACGCCGACTGTTCTATCATATCTCGTGGAAGTGCCCCACGTCATTCTGTTTGGCAAGCTCCCATCACTATAGACCACAACGCCTGTGGCGATGACTGGCGCATGTTTCGCTTATTTTCTGTTTTCTGATGCACATAGCCCCAGTGAATCAGAGCAGGCACCACACGGCGTACAGCCAGGACGGTTAAGGCGCTTTCGTAGTGCATTTTTGAATACTGTATAGAAAGGAACGTCACTTAATTTGCGATCAAAAAGCATATACATATAGGAATTCGACATGGTTGATGAATGATATGGTATGGTTAAATTAAATTATGGGGTCTTACGTGCCAAAACCGCTTTCTGATTATGAGGCGCGCCGTAGTGGAGGACTCCGGAAATTTTGACCACCTGGGGTTCTTTAACGTGTACCTAAATCTAAGAACATGGGTGCTTTCGCATTTCGCCCCCATCGAAATGCGGCCGCCGTGGCCGGGATTCGATCCCGCGACCTCGTGCTCAGCAGCACAACACTATAGCCACTGAGCAACCACGGCGGGTGATATGGTATGGTTAGTGCACTGTCTTGAATCAAGCCTAACGAATGACCAGGCACAGGGCTTTTTTACAGTAAGAGCAACGAGCATTCCTTTCGCATGAATGCCATTAGGCGTCTTCTTGATCGGTCCCTTGCACGTCATGAAACGTAATTTTAGTCGTAGCACGAGGTCAGTATCGCTAAGTATACAGCGCATACAAGTGAGCTGATGTTTCTGGAGCGATAAATATATTAGCTCGTTTTAAATTAGACCCATTGCCACGTGATTCGCCGACGAGAGTAGCAATGCCTGCCACTTCCGCCTTCCCTCTTTTAGGCTTCTCTCAAAGAGCATATTTACCAGGAATGCGGTCCTCCTCGCTTCAGCCCAGAAGATTGCCTCGCTGCCCTCCTGGAATGTGCTGGCTAGCGCACGTTGTACGGTCCGCCATTGTCGAGCGGGTTGCTACATACGTATGCCTAAGAGCGGCGCAGTTTAATTACTGCAGAGGCATCGTTAATGATGCACACGCTGTTTAATTAGGCGAGTTTTGTTGCCCTCGGAGGACCATCGGAGGTGGCGACTCCTCAGGCTGCTGTACTACAGTGCAGCGGTGGCTATGGGCCTCTTCGCGTCCCACAATATGAGACCTAATCCTTTGATTGGGAGAAGAAAACGTGTTTGCTGATTTTTCGCAACACAAGCAGTTCACTGACTAAATTACAATTTTGGTTCGAGAATACTCTGGCGCGACCTAATTAATATAGTGGCACTGCCTATATACGGGAACATTTACAATCTCTGTTTTTCACTAACTCTGTCTAGTGCGCGTGCTTTTTGTTTTCGTTTTTCTCTCTACCCTTACGCCTTCTCCAATGCAGGGTAGCAAACTCCATGTCTGTTTTTCGGTTAACCCCTCCCCTTTGGCATCGCATTTCTCTCTTTCTTTCCCGTGTACAATTTTGATTTTCGCTTCATATTTTTGGGGTCACTGGATGTAATTTTTGCAAAGGGGAGCGAGAAGCGTTGCGGAAAAATGACACGTGGACAGAAAACACGCTCACTTGCAACTAAATATATTTTCAGAGACAAACCATCAGGAACGTTATTGCGCATGCGCTGCCATCGACAACTGTAAAAGAATGTTTATATATCTTTTATTTTGCTAAAATATGTCAAACCAAGTAGCCCAAAGCTTACTGTTCTAAAACTGGAAGTGACTTCTGCTAAATGTAGGCTGTTCAAAGTTAAATGTTTAGACTGTGCACAATTCAACCGATTAGCTCATCCAAAATGACAAAGAATAAACCTGTCTTCACTGAATGCCGCAGAGCACTGCTTACGGAGCTGCGTGCTGTTATCGCTAATATTAATAATGTAATTGTTATTATTATGCAATATGAAAAAGATACACACCTAATGGACAAGGAGGGAAGTATGCTCGCAGCCGAGAAGCAACGGCCATCGAGACGGGCACCACGACAGCCCATTCTTGAGCAAGGAGGGAATAGAAACAGAAAAAGATAGGAAGAAGTTAAAACACATATATCGCTCGCAGTAATCAAACATACTCGAATCCGGAGATAAGGGAGTGGACAAATGTTGCTTACGCCTGTTACCGTGAGGACTGGTTTTGAAATGTAACTTGAATCGTAGGCGATGCTTTACTGACACGTTCACGCACACATGAAAGAGGACGTAGATAGGTGCTTGCTCGAATAAAGTAGCAGTTGCAGTCCAGTGCCTGTGTACGTCCTTGTTCATGTGTGCGTGAACGTGCCAGATTTAGGTGCGCTGCTTCACCAATATCACGGCTCGCCAACTGGCCCATCACTTTCTATCAAGCAAGAGGAAGTATGTATTGTGTGAGCGCACGCATTAGTTTGCGTCAATTTTTTTGTTTTTATCGTCGCTCATCTGTCTGGAGTCACGGGCATGGTGATACGGACGACATGCGGTCTTATCACGGCGCCAGTTGCATCTCTTTCGGCGCCCGCTATATAAGTGGCCCATAGCATCAGTCACCAAGATGCCTCGCAGGAAGGCGGGGATCGTGGGGTTCACTAGTGAGTGAGTGAGTGAGTAAAGACTTTATTGAAAAACAAGGTATTGACGGATGACCTTGTTGTTAGGCAGCCACGAGCCCCTGGGCCCGGGCGGCATCTTCAGCTCTCAAAATTACCTGATGGAACTCTGATGCAGAGACTGTTCAGGTACCATAGGAATGTCGGTTAGTACATATATTTGTGTGATCTTCCCGCTTGTGGCTTTCTGTATTACGTTTTATTGGCGTTATAACTGTTAAATATTGTAGCAATCTTACTTTTCTAAATTTAGCTGGATGGAACTCTCTGCACATATGAAAATTAACTGCGAATTGTCCCATTTACGAGGCAGTATTTTGTTAAAAACGATTCATTTGCAATGCCACGAAGAGATTTAAAGCTGTAAGGACGACGTTTAGGCAAACTCATGTATTTGTCTGAACTATCGTCTTTGCGTGCTCCACAAGACACTAGCGCCAGAGTTTCTTCTAATTGTATACTAGGAATAAAATACAGAACGCCGACCAAATTGGGATTGTCAAAAAATTTTTAACGTTTGGGCTTGCACGCGATTTCAACTGAGACAAGCATCAGTCATCGCCTAACAAAATAACTGGACAAAGCGACAGTATCCGGAATCCCTGACTATCCAAACAACCACACACACGCTTAATCGAAACGATCAATCTCCCGCCATCATACGCAAGATGGCTGAAGCGATTATTGACACGGATTTGAGCTGAAGGTGTTTTTGCCTCTCAGCTCAGTGAACAAGGCTTCCGTGTGGAAGCCGAAACGTAAAAAAATTTTTGACAACCCCATTTTGGTTGGCGTTCTGTATTTTATTCCTATTATGTCATTACTTCCCGACCAGACGAGATTTCATCAAATTCTTCATTTACTCTAATTGTTTTTGCATAAAACTTCATCGCCGTAATGTCCGAAGCGGAGGCGGTAACTGCTGCGTCGGAGAGTACGTGTCACCAAGCTGAAGTAGCACGTAAACGTTGTGATGCAAAAGCCTCTCGGGCATCGAAGATTAATTCAAGAAACCTATGCCAGAAGAACCTTAATGCTATCGTCCTTCTACTGCATTTGCTGCATTGAATGCGAATGTCCCGTAAAAGATAATGTCCACCAAGTTTTATTGCATTGCATTACTCTGATGTGGTGAAAGGGAAAGTCGACCCATTTTTTAGGATGTTCTTGGGGATTAATATTCTTTTAGCGCTTCGTATGAAAAATTTCTGCCATGCCGGCAATGAGGTAATGAGACTGAGTAACTACTGCGGAATACAAGTGAATATGGAAGCACCGTTTTTTATCATATTTCGCGCCCTCTGCATAAGATCATAAGATTTAAAAATATTACGTGCAACCTGATGCAAAAGATTGTGTACAGATGAAATGAACTTATGTGCGTGTTTTGAGACCTTTTTGTACAGTTTCACTGGTTTACGGAACTGTTTGTGTCTGCACGAACTGTTCCTTTAGTTTCTTTTGCGGCTAGAACTGCAAATGTTCGTGCTATTTGGCTGTCGCTAGGGTATATTTCTTGTGCTTTTAGTTTTGCTTTCCCTGCTAGAAGGAGTATCCAGCGCCAATAATGGTTTCAACCTGTCTTTTAATTTCACTATAATAATAAAAACAATCGGCAACTTAGACATGTGTGTTAAAGAACTGACTTTTTTAATGCGTTTCTAAATGCATACTGTTGTCGAGAGAGCCTTAACTCAACACAAAATGTCATTAAGGACACCTTTTCAATGCAAAATTTGCAGCGTATTAGTATGTTTTCAGAGAGGACTTGTATTCTTCAAAAAAACAAAACAAAACTACAACAAGAAACAAAAGCTCTTTGTAGTGATTTTATTAATAGTTTCCTTATGATGCTTCACCTCGACGAGTGCGTACGTGCCAGAATCGCAAAAACAACATTGACATCGTTCACAGCTTAGAAAGGAAAGTAAACGTGCTTAGCTGAGCAGCTTTGGCCCTCGCAAGAGCCATGTATCCCCTGCGCCATAAAAAAAAAGTACATGCCGCATCGTCAGAACAGCAGCCCCTGGAACAGCTATTACACTGGCGGAACTCAAGCCACAACGAAATGATAAAGAGCACCCTGAAGCGACGCGAGAAAACTCGGAAACAGGACAAGAAACAAGTTTGGGCAGTGTTGTTTTACTCAAGCCATTCAACAAATGACCTCTCGCACGCAGTTGATCCCGTGCATGCCAGATAATGTTCAACCCCGCGGCGAAACATCACTGGGGGCGGTATCTCATAGAACGTTGTTGAGGGCGCTGTTCTGTGGAGCAGGACCGAAGACAACAGCAACATCAGTGGAGCAACATTACAGCTACTTTCGGTTGCCTCTTTCGGGGAGGCTAGCGGAACAGGCAAAACGTGATTTGTGTTCACAGGTGTGTAGGAGAAATCGTGCGTATAGTGTTTTGTTGGCTGGTGTTACCTTTGCGAACTCGACTTACTCGTAGCTGTAGCTAACTACATGAGCGATGAAGAAAGTTTGCACTTTAAGCTGAAGAAGCTTTAAGCCCCCCTCACCACCTTTATTCATTATTTTGGGGGAATAGCTATGAGGTCTCGAGTTCACAACAACCTTTGAATGCACTTTATGACCCGCGCCCTTCCCTCGCACGCAGGCGAAGATCCATACTTTGAAAAAAATGTACGGATGTTTAGCAAATTGCTATGCGGCACCCAGATATTATGTGTGGAAACTGTCGAAGTTAAATTGGCAGTTCTTGCACCAGGAAATTTGCGGAGCCGAGGAACGTGCTCCGGCGTAGGAATGAAGAGCAAGAGATGTGGACAATGAAAGCGCAGTGTCTCAGTAATTAGGCTGCTTGGTCCTTGAGTTCGGTGGGAATTTCATCCAAATACAAAGCTATTTTTTCGCGTGTAAAAACCTTTCACTCAATCTCCACCGAAAGTTCAAGTTCTTGAACGAGGACTATATCTTAAGCTTTCATTTCTGTGGACCGCTGATGGTCGATTGATTTTCAGTAATAAAGGAAGTATTCAAAGTAGCTTACACCACATTTCGGCATGTGACGTTTTTAAAACTTTCCTTTTTTTTTCTCGTAAGCAATATGTGGTCATCTGTAAGCTACACTAAAGGCAGTCCCCTGCACAGATGAATAAAGAAACAGCACGTACTTATATTGCTATTGTCTACAGCGTGTACAATTTCTCTTCTTTACCTCCCCTGGTCGTATTTTTTTACACCATAATCCTGACTCCCGGTTTTCCTTACCCTCAGTGCAGGGTGACCAGTCGGAAGCTCGTCAGGTCGACCTCCCTGCCTTTCCTTTCTTTGTATTTTTTCTATATTTCTGACGTAAACGGCGGAAGTAGTATTGTTGTTAGGCTACGTTCTTGGGGGCAGGGCTTCTGTTCCTGTTGTTTTGACATCAAAATCCGCTATCGTCGCCTTAATACGGCCCCTGATAATATTTATTTTGCAACGCTCTATCAATACAATTTGCTTTCGTTCTGACCGTGTTCTGCACTGTGAGGTCTTAACCCAACTAACAACAACAGTAATGAAAAGGAAGCCATTTTTTTTACGTGAACAGAACAATTACACACTATATCTTCTGACCTTCTTGAACGTTTCTATTACGCGCCGCATAAAGAATGCAGCAGTAACTTACCCAGAAGGAAATGAAATGGCTGCGAACGTGACATCTTGGTTTTACACTACTGTACGAGACCTCTACTTACGCTTTCGCATTGTGTCACTATATCAGGATTGCTATTTTAGCCGACGCAAAATGGATAGAACAACGGTACACGTTCAGGCATGATAGTTGCCCGTCTTTTTGTCTGTCTGTCATTCAAGCAGTGAACTTCAGTGCGAAGATGTTGAAGCATTTGTCATATGTTTTTGACTATCAACACACAATCTTATTGCGCAGCATGGGCCATATAGTGCTGGTTGTATAAGTCGGTATGCCATACGAACCAACACACATCATTGCACGTGATTGAATTTTCTCCTGGGAGTATTTAGGGCACACTGAAACCTACAACTTCTTTCACTGAGTTTAAATCCCGATGCCCCCCCTCCTCAGTAAACCTTTGGGAGCAGCTGGCACGTACGCGTAATATACCGTCCGATGGATCACTTCGCCGCAGTTTAGTTTCCTGGAAAAGCACGACAATCATGTCTGTAAACGTAAGATTTGTATGCTAATGACCGTATTTCTGGCTTTTGAATGCCTTTCCTCCGAAGTATTACGTCTCCCTTTATAAATTACAACGTGCTGCTATATAAACTGCTGGATTGAGCCATTATGAACGCATCTTTTAGCCTGACATGTAACAGAAATGTATCGTCGTACGCGCCTATAGATTGTCGTAGGCGTCGTTACGAGGCCGAAAGATGTGGATCAGAGCACAGCATGTACTCCCTGGAAATCATTGGGCGGCACTGGCTTGCTTTCTAGTTAACTGAATTCGGGGCTAGGATGACATATTTTTAGCACTTGGTCAAGGGACGTTGCTAGCACAAGAACAGATGCGTAGTACGGAGCCATAAAACTCAATGAGGGGGCCAAATATGTAACTCTTATAGTTACAGTTGTAGTTACAGTTACGCTGCTAAATCTAAGCTTCATACTAGCGAATGTTTTTTTCTGTTTTAGGGCATATAAATACACTAAGGTGACGGTTTGAGTATGTTGGTAGAACATGAATGTAGCTTTTTGCGCGCAAGACGAGGACAAAGAAGAGGCTGAGACACACGAGGCAATAGGACAAGAATGCAGCTTTTTGCGGACAAGACGAGGACAAAGAAGAGGCTCAGATACACGAGCACAGTAGGACATGAATGCTGCTTTTTGCACTCAAGATGAGGACAAAGAAGGTTTTCAAAAACCAAGACTACATAGATAGACTCGATCGTCTTAAAGAAACCCTATCAAACAGTAACCAGCCAAACAGTGCCCTTCAAAAAGCCTACACGCTGCAACCAAACATGATCGAGCCGAGCTCCTCAAGCTCCGCCCGAGGATCACAAGAACAACAACGCCTCTTCTTACTGCTAAATTTTCAAACACACTCCCAAACTTGAACATCATCCTCAGCAAATACAACCCAATTCTCACCAGCAACCAGAAATCTAATAAGATTTTTCCCGCCCCGCCCAGAGTAGCCTAAAAACACAACACTAATTTAAAGATATTCTTGTAGATGCCAAACTAAGGATAAAGACGGAGTTGGGAACCGGTCCCTGTGGCCACCCTAGGTGCTCTGCATGCAAACGTATTAAATATACTAATACAGTAAAAAGTACAGCGTCAAATTACTCACACAAGGTAACTTAAAGTCTCACCTGCACATCAAGCAACGTAGTCTACTGTCTAGAATGTGACGCTTATAGCAAACAATACATAGGTGAGACTGGACAACAAATTCATACAACACTCAACGGTCACAGCGCGGATACAAAACACAATTTACCTAAAGCAGTAGCCAGCCATTTCAATGGAAATGGTCATATATTCGACAAAGCAAGGCTCTGTATACTGCAAACAAATTTGCAGCCACTTTTTGAATCAGTGCGCAGCTGCATTGAAGCTAATGGTGTCATAGGTTTCCAAAATTCAGCAGGCCTCTCGGTAGACAGTTTCCTGGCTCTTTTGGAACCAAACCTTTTTGCGGTGACAGGGAGTGCGTAGCACCAGCTTTATGCAATATCTTTTTATTGAGTATTGACCGCACCTTGTTCGGTGTACTTGACAAAGACAATAGCACATGTTTTTAGGTATGTTGACGATTTTCTTGTGCGGCTGAAGGAATGAAATGATTCTTTGTATGGCGATGCAATTGCAGACATTTTAAATCTCTTTCAGCATAATGCCTTAGGTATAACCTTTACACATGAGCTCCCTGTCAATAACATTCTGCAGTTCCTTGACCTCAAACTGACCGCCTGACCGGCTCTTATAAAGTCACAAAAACATGCCGCCAACGACACTCCTGAATGCTCCCTAACCTCTCGCTACCGCAACACCCCCCCATGCCCTTCTTTTTCTTTTCTTGTTCTTTTTTTCCCTCTTGGTGACTTCTTTTTTATCGCTCTGTCCTTTTCTTTCTTTTCTTTTCTCCTCGTCTTACCACTCTCCCGCTCTTGTCCCCTCGTCTTAGCAACCACGCTCACAGACGTCAGGCGACAGCGCTCATTCTCTTTGAAGTCTCTCTCTCCCTTTACAACCAGCCGCCACCGACAACCGCACGTGACATCACTGTACTAACCCTTTAAAATCAGCATGCCGAGGATGACGAGGCCGCCTTTGACGAAGATAGGCCCTCCTGTCGAAACATTGGCCAGCCTTTCTGAAGTACCTTATCCCTGTTTATAACCTTTATACCACACGCGCACAGTAGGACATGAATGCAGCTTTTTGCGCACAAGACTAGGAGTAAGAAGAGGCTGAGACACAGGAGCGCCGAGTAGGATATAAACGCCGCTTTTTGAGCACAGGACGAGGACAAATAGGAGGCTGAGACACACGAGGCAGTAGGGCATGAATGCAGCTTGTTGTGCGTAAGAGTAGGACAAGGAAGAGGCTGAAACGCAGGAGCATAGTAGTACATGAATGCAGCTTCTTGTTCACAAGACGAGGACTAAAAAGAGGCTGAAACATATGAGACTACATTTTGCACACAAGACGAGGACAAAGAAGATGTTTAGACACACGAGCACAGTAGGACATGAATGCAGATTTTTAGGCACAAGACGACGACAAAGAAGAGGCTAAAACATACGAGACAGTAGCACACGAATGCAGCTTTTTGCGCAGAAGATGAAAACAAAGAAGAAACTGATACGCACGAGCACAGTAATACACGAACGTAGCTTTTTGAGCGCAAGACGAGGACAAAGTAGAGGCAGAGACACACGAGCACAGTAGGACATGAATGCAGCTTTTTAGGCACAAAACGAGGACAAAGAAGAGGCTGGAACATACGAGACAGTAGGACATGAATGCAGCTTTGTGCGCAGAAGATGAAAACAAAGAAGAGATTGAAACGCACTAGCACAGTAGTGCATGAACGAAGCTTTTTGAGCGCAAGACAAGGACAATGTAGAGGCTGAGACACACGAGACAGTAGGCCATGAATGCAGCTTTTTGCACACAAGACGAGGACAAAGAAGAGGCTGAGGCACACGAGACAGTAGGACATGAATGCAGTTTTTTAGGCACAGAACGAGGACAAAGAAAAGGCTGGAAGATACGAGACAGTAGGACGGGAATGTAGCTTTTTAGGCACAAGACAAGGACAAAGAAGAGGCTGAAACATACCAGACAGTAGCACATGAATGCAGCTTTTTGCGCATAAGATGAAAACAAAGAAGAGACTGAAACGCACGAGCACAGTAGTACATGAACGCAGCTCTTTGAGTGCAAGACGAGGACAAAGTAGAGGCTGAAACACACGAGACAGTAGGCCATGAATGTAGCATTTTGCACACAAGACGAGGACAAGGAAGAGGCTTAAACGCAGGAGCATAGTAGTACATGCATCCAGCTTCTTGCGCACAAGACACGGACAAAGAAGGGCTGAGACACACGAGCACAGTAGGACATGAATGCAGCCTTTTAGGCACAAAATGAGGAAAAGAAGAGGCTGAAACATACGAGACAGTACGACGTGAATGCAGCGTTTTGCGCAGCAGATGAAAGCAAAGAAGAGACTGACACGCACGAACACAGTAGCACACCAATGCAGCTTTTTGCGCCCAAGTCGAGGACTGAGAAGAGGCTGATACACAGAACATGAAAGCAGCTTCTTGCGCACAAGACGAGAACAAAGAACAGGCTGAGACACACGAGCGCGCTCGTGCGCTTGTGTGTCTCAGCCACTTCTTTGTTCTTGTGTTGTGCGCAAAAAGCTACAGGTATATAAATGAACGACAGAACAACAAACTGTCGTATAGAACCCTGATGATGATTCTTCGACTGAAGCTTACACTTGTTTTCATCAGCAAAACAGTGAAAATTCGTATTTAAGCGCATTTCTCGCATTACGACTCTACTGTGTGCCTGAAAACTTTGGAACATATTCTAAGCGCGAATCGAGTGGCAATTACCCGGCCATCCAAAGCAATGTGATGGTGATGACTACGCAACGCAGCAATTGAAAGTGGTCCTACCTATGTATTACAAGACACTCCTCACTGTTTTAGTTACTTACGCGTATACCTGCTGTGAATGCGAAATGGGTTTGCGCCAAATCATTCATCAGTGGCGACACTGGTACGTCCACATTAGGTTCACGAAGTTTCACGGACGATAGCGGGTCGCTTATGGTAAGGCCTATTTGCTTATGCTGTCCTTCATATGCGCTGCTTCGCGCTCCTCATGTCGCCGTTTCCCAAACTTCCGGCTTCGAAAAGTACACCTGCCCGATATCGGTCCTGGTGATACTTCGGACCCGCACAATATTACAACCTGCCTATCGCCTGCTCTGGTGAGCGGCCCCAATTAACACAGGCGCTTAATTAAAAGCCTGTGATGCGCTGTATGGCGAACACGAGGGATTCTCTACACCCTGACTATAGAAGCATAACGCTGCGTCTGCCTAGGAAGGGGGTGACATGGGCGCAGCTGGCACAGCGTTGCTAGGTTAGCTTAGGTTCGGAACATTCTTGCTAGGTTAGGTTAGGTTCGGAGCACTGTTGCTAGGTGAAAATAAAAGTTGCAATAAAAGTCAATGATTTAAAGTGTCCCGTATTTGTTCGCAAAAATGTTTACAGCGAAAGAGAGAGGGTGAGTGGCCTGAGGGAAGCTACTACGGCACGCACGTGCTAACTTTGGTTTGCACTATTTCTTTTTCTTACTAGGTCTGACAGTCTGCTATTGCAACTTTTGATGAACCTGCAGTAGCGATCCGGCTGCAGCGACTCGAACTCCGGGTCAGAATATCGTGCAAACAGAGACAACACAAGAGTGAAGTAGGCGGAGAAGCGCTCTTGCCTCCTCCGTTAACCATATATGTTGTTCTCGACTTGGTGATTCTTTCGTCGCTATTGTCACGATTACCACTGTTTTCGTGCTATCGTCTACGCGCAAGACGCACGTGCTGTACTGGAACGTCAGCCGAAGTAACGCTTATGCCGCGTGGAGGGAGGCTGCCCCGTCATAATTAGACTACACGCGTGCCGCGAAAGCTGCAGTACGTAATTGAACCAACGCAATCTGCACTGGTGTTACGATGACGCTGGCATATATATATATATATATATATAGCACAGATAGTAGTGGACGATCTCAGGCAGTGGAATTCATTACGATAATCACCATGCGTGCTTGCCGCTTTCATTTTTCCCTAATTGTAACTTCTTCCTTGGGCGCAAGTTCGTTCAATAAGCAGTGCTATTCTCATTTGTTACTTTTCGGTGTGTGTTTCTTCCTGTACACCATCCCTAAGCCGTTAAAGCTTAATTAGTGCGTTGTCATGGTAGCAAGCTTGTAGCGCAGCGATGCGTGTTTTGAAACAAATTTGACTCATTCTTCACCAATTTGTATAAACACCTCTTTTGTTCCTTTTGACTACTGCCGTAATTTGCGCCTCATCTGAAAGAAAGACGTGCAGCTAACGCGTACTCACTTTTGTTTGCCTAGCACAACTCCTTTGCAAGAGAGGTAAGTTGAAATTAGGCTATTTTATTTATTTTAGTCACAGATTTCAGTCGGTTAGTTTTGCTGTACAAGTGCCCTTCATGAGAGAGTTTTGTACCCAGTCATAAATTTTCATAATTTTCGAGAGCATGAGGTCGCCAGTTCAATCTTGGCCGCGGCTGCCACATTGAGATCAGGGCGGAATGCAAGAAAGGCTCGTGAATCGTGTATTTAGTACGCGTTAAGGAAACCCAGATGGTCAAAATTATTCCAGAGTCCCAAACTACAGCGTGCCTTATAATAAAATCGTCGTGGTCATGACACGTATCACCGCAGAATTTAACTTCTCTTTCTCATAAGTTTCAATAAAGTACGGTGCTTCTCCTCAACCAGCAAATCTCCTAATTAAATCCCTGTTGGCGAAGCACACCGATAATTTCAACACTGCTTTTTAAGGCAGGAAAGCAGTTGCATGCCCCGCGGCATTCTCAGTGCGGAAATATCAAGTTTATCACAGTGTTTCGCAGAGTTTAGTCCTAGACGATGCAATCACAAACCAATGCATATTTTGCAAAAAGCCTCATAAAATAATTTGCCAACGTCATAGACTAGGTGAGCCTTAAAGTACAATCCGCGTGGGAGATTTCAGCATTACAAGAAGGAATGTGCCAAAAAATCATAGAATAGTGGTAGTATACCAATCAACGCACCGCATTTAGATAGGGCCTGCAGCTTAGGCCGCAATCAATAATGCTCTCTAAGATACCAACCGAAATTTAGACGCACATTGTTGCATAGCGAAGGAAATGGCCCCTAAATTTCAGCAAATTTGGCACTCTCCGTGTAGGGCGCGGAAAAGAGGGCGATGTAAGAGGCAACCGCGGCTCCAATTTCATGTCTCGATAAACGCCAAGCGCGCAAGCTTGACTGATTCGCCATTGGCATCTTATGCCATTTGATTCGACATCCTTTTGCCACGTTTTTGACAGAACAGCTACTTTTCAAGCTATGAATGTACCTCAGGTAAACTTGCGCGTTATTTAAATTTCAGTAGCGCATGTTGCATTTCGCTCTCACACGATTACAAACGGCAGCGCTGATTCAATCGGTAACTGAGAATGCAGAGGTGAAAATTTGAACTCAGCAAGGCGCGGATCTGTGATCTATAGGAGTCTTTCTTTTCAGTGTTGCAAGCTTTTTTCGTTGTTTGTAAGATAGTTTCAGAAGGTGAACTAATTTAGCTTCGTTTCCTTTCTCTATCGTGGTCGGAATAGTCAAATTAACTCAATCTGCAATAATTTGTTTATTAAAGATCTACCTTCAATGAAATGCGCTTTTCTTATAATGTACTTGTCGTGTAGGTTCTCGTATAAGATTTCGGCTCTGATGCAACCTGTCCATGTTATAACTTAAATTTAGGAAGTAGCAATCACGTTCATTGCAACGCTCAGATATTTTTTTTTTAGAACGCAGCTCTTAGGCGCCCGTTCCTGCGGCGAGCGTCGGCGTCGGCGTCCTTCATGACTGAGCGAGCGAGCACAGCGAAGGATGAAAGAGCAAATGCGGAGGCAGCAGGGGATGAAAGATGGTGATAGCCAAGAATGCGCGAAGAGGAAAGCGGAGGAGGAGGGTGCAGCGTAACCATGAGGCGGGAAGCGGAGGAGGAAGTTATGGCGAAAGCGTGAGAAAAGAAACTTAGTGCCGCGCAAGACGGCCTCTGCGGCTGCGATGGCGACGAGAAGGCGCCAGAGTGGGGCTTGTCGTCTGTACAACCATGACGCCATCGATATATTATACGGAAACAAAGTGCTGCAGGAACGGCCGGAGGTCTGTCTGTGGCGGCTGCTGTGAATCGCGCCCACGCGTCACCCACGTGTTGCACCTCGCCATCTCCCGATTAGCGAGGCAGTCGCGCCACACTTCTCTCTGTTTACATTGTCGCGACCGACATTGTACATGACCGGGGTAGTTGGAGAAGTATGGGAGAGGCCTTTGCCCTGCAGTGGGCATAACCAGGCTGATGATGATGATGACATTGTCGCACGAGAGCGATTGTCCGCGCCAGCCAATATATCGTGTATGAAAACACGTATAGAGTTGTGCTCAAATTTCGCATTAGGGAGCACTGTAATCAAAGGCTGTTTTATTTCTCCACTGTTTTTTGCGATGGGTGCAAATGCCCCTGTCATAAAATAGGATTCTGATGTTCCTATATAAGACGGCAGAGGTGGTTCAACTATTAACACAGTGTGCGGGAACGCGTTGCGCGATAGCCCAAGCAGAATCCTCGGACGCTGTAGCGCACTTTATTTTGTTGTGGGCAAATGAAACTTGAACACATTATTCTAAAACAAAACACCTCGTACGGCCTCGTACGTGTAGTAACACCAGAATGTGATTTTTCACTTACTGTCCGTTCGCTAACATGGAAGAGACCTTAAGTAATGTATAAAGACTGAAAGAACGCAATTACGCAATTTTTCAAATACGGATGAAATATATGGTTCTAATTATTTAGCGCAAGCTTGTTAGGTTTAACGCGTTCTATTAATTTAGACTATTTATTTAGCCCTACCTTTGATCATTGATTTGTCCAAGATAGCACGCGAGGGCTGAAATCACGAGAGTATGAAAAGGGCGTAACAGAGAGAGAAGGAAATGCAGCCATACTCGCACCCGGTTGGGTCCCCTATGTATAAGAAAGGGAACAAGTGGAAAAGAAGAGACGGAACAAGGAAAATCAGTGTACACATGCTTGCAGACTGAGGTGGTTCACTCACGCATAGTTAAAAGCGCCTGCATAGTTCAGTTGCCTTCAAGAAGAGTGGTGGTCTCGTGTATATTAATGCCCTTAGGCCAGAGTCGCTGGATCTTACAGACAGATTTCTCTCCTCTGGGGAGTTGAGACTATTAGGCGAAGCACATCTTGATAGTCGTACGATGGACAGTGGTGCAGGATGTGTTCAGTTTTGCCACATCGGCAAAGATGGCATGCGGTGCTGTTAGCCATCACGTTTAGAAGTAAATAAGCGTTTGTAAATGCGTAAAAGCGGCCAGGCTCACAAAGAAGAAAATCAGGCTTCGTGTAAACCAACTTTGAGCATCAACAATGGAAGAGCTGCGAGTCACTGTACTCTCGCAATCAGTTACTTCTTGTGTGGAGAACCCTGCGGGTCCGCCCTTATTTCTACAAGAATGTCGCCCATTCGCTGCGTTGGCTTTAAATGTAAGCCGTCGAGAGCTATACGTGGTTGGTGATTTTCCTTCGAAAGTTGCTGGAGACGTGGTTCTACTGGTTAATCTGCTGTTACATGTCATTCCCATCGCACGAGAACACACTCCAGAATGTACATAGATGTTGCGTTGTCTATCGAATCTCAGTAAACCGGTGAAATGTACCTTTGTAGTGGAATACTTGAATTCAAGTGGGGGATTAAAAGGAGCAGCAGCAGTAATAAAGAAAGTGTTGAACACGCTCATATCTAACTGCATACTCGCCGCACCCGCCGTGGTTTCTCAGTGGCTATGGTTTTGGACTGCTGAGCACGAGGTCACGGGATCGAATCCCGGCCATGGCGGCCGCATTTCGATGGGGGCGAAATGCGAAAACACCCGTGTACTTAGATTTAGGTGCACGTTAAAGAACCCCAGATGGTCGAAATTTCTGGAGTCCTCCACTACGGCGTGCCTCATACTCAGAAAGCGGATTTGGCACCGTAAAACCCCATAATTTAATTTTAATATTCGCCGTCTTATACGCGTCAGTGCGCAACTCTTGGTGAAGCATGTTCACGCGGGAGTGGATGTCCACTGCCACGTATGTAGGTCATGTATCTGCTTCTGCAGCAGAGAGAGGCTGTCGCTCTGTCTAGACCACAATGTCAATGTCCCTCGGCTGATAACACGGATCAGACTTTTCTTGCTTATTAAGAAAAGAACATTGTCTCAATCATGCAACCACGTACACAATAGTCTTCGCTCAATAATAACAACAGTTGTAATAATATTACTTTGGTTAGCGAATGGTCGTTTTCTACATAAAACGGTAACAACCTTCAAAAATTGTGAATCATTTTACAAATGTTTCTACTCAGAATGTGACAGCATTTTGAGTAAAACTCAAGATTGTCACCTATAGTAAACAATGAGCGGCTTTCTTTAGCCGGTGTCAGCTGAAGTTGTAGGACGGTCCCACCGCTGTCATCCAGATGTAGGAGTCGTCGGACGATCTCGCCGCTGCCACCATTTGAAGGAGTTGAAGGTCGTAGAGAGGAACTCGGTGAACAGGATTTATTTACATTATTTACATCTTAGACAAGACATATATCGACAGTCTAGCGTGACTCCCATATGAAGCCCGCAAGACTAACATACAGCAAACAGCTTACGAGCACACAGCTCACGAGTACATTTCGAGCATGACAACGAGCACCCAACTCACTAGTACATCTCGAGCACGACAACGAGCACTCAGCTCACTACGACGAGCACGACAACGAGCACACCCAGCAGTCGACAATCGCTCCTTATAAGCTCTCTGCTCGACGTCATAGTTCGACGTCATTCAAGATGACCCACTCTTTTGGAGGATGAGGGCTGTCGACTTGGAGGAGGATGAGTGCTTACATACACGTGCCGCACATACACACTGGTGTAAAGGTCCGGAGCCGACGTCAGAGGGGCTTCGTAGAACTCCTTCACTCACAACGGCGACGAGGCTAGAGCGTAACGGTGGCGGTTTCTGCACAAAGCCTGCTTCGTTAAACACCTTTACTCGCAACGGCGACGAGGCTAGAGGTTGGCGGCGGCATTCCAAGATGAGGTTGCCACTGCTGGCGTAACTGGCTGGCAAACTTGCACTGCAGCTGGCCGTTCTTAACACCGGGGAGAAAACACATTCCTATAGCCCGCGGCCAGGGCTAAAATAAAATATAGCCATTGCTGAACGATACGATATCTCAGTTTTGCGGTCAAAGAACGAGCGTGTTTTGCCAGACTACGGACATAGTGGCTCAAACCTCCGAACAGCGATTCTTGCGTGCATCGAGCCTGCGAGTCGTCTACGTTAAGGAAAAGCCGGTTATGCATTTTATTTCTTGCCCCGTTGAAACATGGAAACAGGAAGATCGTCTTACTCCATGCAGCCCACTATAAGTTACCCCACGTGAATTTCGTATACTTACACCCCAGCCACATATATTTCGGGCTTCTTTCAGGGCACTTTCCATTCATGGCGTCGACGTGGCATTTTGTGCGGTTGCAGTGCGTGTTTTTTTTCACGGACGGCGGGTTGTGGCTTTCAGAGAGTTCTTTCTATCCGCTGTACATGCATTTCTCCGGGCCAAAGAAAAAGTGCGCATTTGGTTTGAGCTTCGTTCCTTCGAGTTTTTCTATGTTGAAAGGCTTTCGGCGCGCGCATTTTAGCGAGCTACTGCACGCTACATTATTGGGACGCGATATCATGAGATTACTAGTAGGTTCCTTTCGAGGGCAGCGATCCGGACATATTTTGACTCCATTCAAAAGCAAACTCCATAGCTTCGTGGGTTGCTCGTTTAATATAATTTTTTCTTCTCTCGAATGCTGCTTATGTTTTGCTCTGTTTTTTGTACTTCTTTCTTTCGGACATGAACTCTAGCGGAACAGTGAGCAGATTCACACTCTTGCATTATGGCATGCAGTTTAGTTACTTATTTTCATACCTACAAAACATCACTTGTCGATGGATTCAATTTTTACTGCAGTTTATTCCGGACAAAAAAAATCATGATGCCATAGCTAGGGTGAAGTAAAGATCTTACAAGAAAATGACGAAAGCCAATATATCTGCATACCGAGAGGGATTCCTTCAAGTGTTAAGTGAGAAGGTAATTAAAGTTAAATACTCCGTGTGCATCGAACGTTTATAGGTTGGCGATGCCTGCATGCTTCACTCTACAGAAGGCCCTGTTCTTCAATATTTTATCACACCCACAGCGTGGATTAGCGGCTGTGGTGTTGCACTGCTAAGCACGAGATCGTGGGATCAAATACAGGTCGCGGCGGCCTCATTTCGATGGGGGCAATGTGCAGAAACGCCCGTGTCCCGTGCATGGGGTGTAGGCTAAAGATCCCCTGGTGGTCAAAATTACCCCGAAGAGCCCCACTAAGGCGTGCGTCGTAATGAAATTGGGGTTATGGCACTTAAAACTGCACAATTCAATATTAAATCGCAGAGCACTTCATCAACCCCCCTCCCACTCCAGCCCCATTTACTAACAATAATAATAAACAGTAAAACGATTGCGAAATATTTATCGTGGTTCATTCAGGTACTACTCACTGCCACGTCGGGTGGATCTGGTCGCCTGGGATTGCCAACGCTACTAAATTATTTTTCCCTCTCTCTCTCTCTCTCTCTCAGAGACGGCATAGACTGCATGAGAGGAATTATACACGAGGAACGAATTAGCCGCAGTGCAGGTATGCCCGGTCGATGAAGGGGGCCAATGACAGGTTCGGGCTATGTACTACGAAAGTGCGTCCACATTTCACGATGAACGCGCCACTGTGCAGTCGATGAGCTCAGGGCCGATATCACGGTTGACCGATGCTGCCCCCCCCCCCCCCCCCCGAGGAACTTCATCGGCGCACGTGGCGAACAAATATTAATGAGTATTGATCGCAACGACAACGAACGAAACATTCTGTGCTGAAAAGTTAGATGCAAAAGCTGGTAATGACGGTGTACGCTGTCAGTTGTAAATACCTACATGTAAAATGTAGATGGTACCATTTGAAGGGGGAAACGAAATTTCATAGTTGTTTCATCATTTCTCTTAGCGCGAGGTAATGGCACACACTATGTTAGATTTATTTCGGTGATCGAGCGTCATCGATTGTTTCATGCTGCATTCATGAAAGTGGGCTCAACATGAAACGGAAGTAGGATGGCAAGCTCATGGTGAAAGAGCATGTACCTGCGTTGTATATCTATCTATCTATCTATCTATCTATCTATCTATCTATCTATCTATCTATCTATCTATCTATCTATCTATCTATCTATCTATCTATCTATCTATCTATCTATCTATCTATCTATCTATCTATCTATCTATCTATCTATCTATCTATCTATCTATCTATCTATCTATCTATCTATCTATCTATCTATCTATCTATCTATCTATCTATCTATCTATCTATCTATCTATCTATCTATCTATCTATCTATCTATCTATCTATCTATCTATCTATCTATCTATCTATCTATCTATCTATCTATCTATCTATCTATCTATCTATCTATCTATCTATCTATCTATCTATCTATCTATCCTTACATACTGCAGTCCTTGTTAGGGTTATGGCAGGAAGGGGATTATACAATTGTGCTGCCTACAAACCATACAAAAATACACAGCACTACAGAGGAAAACAAACGCAAAGGTCAATGACACTCAAGTTACAGCAGGAAATTGCCCAACGGATGAGAACGAATGGATCCACGCAGAAAGTTCCTATGTTCGATATTTCGAGGTAAGAAACTATACTGAAGCGCGTCAGTTTGTGGCCAGTACTGTACAATGCTAAGATGGTGACACTTTCTAGATGAGGAAGGTACCACGCGTTTGAAGTATGTGCTAAGAGAAATAAAGTTCGGTGAAATAATTGTACTTTGTGTGCAATGAGTGTTTAAAAGCTTTAGGGATCCCACGTAGAGACGGGTGCTGAGAGCAGGTTTAGAAAGCAGAAGTGCTGAGAGCAGAAAGCTTAAAAAGACGGGGAAAGGTTGCGATCAAAACAATGGTATATATAGTTAAACCCTTACAGTTTTTTTACGCCGAATTCGTTTATGCGGACCCTGTGTCGTCATTGTCAGACTTCACTAAATAGGGACCACGTGACCTAGCAGGAGAGAGAAAAAAAGAGCTCAACAGGGGGGAAAGGGGTTGGATTTGCCCCTCTACCCCTGTGAGAATGCTATCTTAAACGCGAATCTTATACGATTGTCACACGGTGCATTTTAGCCGATCGAGGCAGATCGGCATCGAATTTATCGACAACTGATTCCGCCCTGCCACGAAAAAAAAAAGAAACAAATCTTATGTTGGCGGTTTGCGGCCAACGAGCAGTGTCCAGCGATGGAAACGCAATACTAGAAGCACGTGGCTGCCGGCTCTTCTTGCGCCAGCAAGAAGTGCCGGCAGCCTTGTCAATCGTCAAACCAATCGTCAAAACAATTGCAGTGCCTGCAGCTCAAGTGGTGGGACTTGCGCCCCATATACGGAACTTTGTACTAGTGGTTCTGCACATTCCATCCTAGCTACAACTATGGAAAGACCACGAGTAGTGCGTACTCCTGATGAAGAAGCTGCCTACCGCGAGCGTAAGTGAAAGTTGGCTTGTGAACGGCCTTGTCATCATAGCCAACGCTGAACTGCGCGCCAGAGATGCCGAGTTTAAACGGCAGCGCTCCTAAAGCATGCTCACCACGCGAAGCATGCAAACGCGAAAATGAGGTGAAGGAATGGTGAAATTAAAAATTAACAATATAGACTGCTTGTTAAGTTTGACTTGCATGGTTTAACACTCGGTGTAACACTCGGTGTAACACTCGGTGTAACAAACGCCGCTCCGCTGTTCAACGATCTTCACGGACTGGAAGGAGCTGTGATTATTTTTATGAATCATTTCCAACTTCTCAATATCAGATTTTTTTACATAGATGGTATACCACACAGCCATACTCAAGAATTGGCCGGATAACTGATTTGAAAGTGACTAATTTAGTATTTAAGGGAACTGTGCGCAAAGTACGCTGTGAGTAAGCCAGCTTTTTCAGTGCTTTGTTGCAAGCATCATTTGAATGATGAGACCTTGACATGTTGCTAGTGAAATGCATACCTAGGTATTTTTATCCGGACACATTTTCTAGAGCGCAAGCATTAAATGCTTACGATATAAATGAATGAAACAAGGCTGAAAGAGGCAACTTGAACCATCACACACTGTTCCGACTCTGCTATTTCTGTGTGATTTCAGTTCGTGTGGTGTTTGCTTCAAATCGCCCCGAAATCCGCAAGTTTCTTTCGCCGTGAACGACCGCCTGCAGATCTATATATTAGCTGCCGGAGTGGTCGTACCGGTTCAGCGAAGGGCGAATTTCACGTACCGAGGGAAATTACTAACACGAAAATTTTTCTGCGTTGTCAAAATATGAATAATCAGCATTATTAATTACACAGATAGGGTGGATGATGTGGGAAATCACCGTAAGGTTGGATATGTTGTGCCATTTCTCTGGAGTGTGCTTTATGACTAAAGCAGAAGAATGTGAGAAAAGCTGTGCATTACCATTAGCTATAGTTATCACCGAAGATATGTTCCTCCTTCTTGAGTACTTCATTGCGCGGAGCTGGCAAAACTAGAACTTTCAGAAAGCTAACCCTTCTGAAGAGATATTTTAATGCCTATAAAATGTTATCGGCGACTTTGCGAACAGCGATTGCGTAAAAGTTAAACTCGCTGGTCACAACATCTTTTCGTGTTTCTGGTTTTGGTTCTTTTCTGAGTTATGAGAGATGCAGGATCAGGGAGTAGACGGGAGACGGCAGCAAATAAAGTAAAATAAAAAGAAACATAGGGAACCATCAATGTTTTTAGTGTAATTATTGTGAAACTAAAGAAAAGGTATTTTTCGGATATAAGACATTTCATTTCATTTATTTCCACCTTAAAGGCCCAAGGGTATTACATAAGACATGAAATGGATGGATACTTAACTCCTAGTGATTCACTTGAGTCGGTTACTACCATGAATATAATACACCGAATAGTTATTTGCTAAGAATTACAATCTCCGACATTTACTGGTTCCGTTGACTTTCACTCCATTATCTGCGAACTCTCTTATCCTACGCACAACACAAGGGGAAGGTGCTGTGCATTAGAATCTCAGCACCGATATATATATAAGCTTGGTTCTAATACCACCTTTCAAATGCCTCTGGACATTCATTGCAAATGCGCATGTCGTTTATTTTAGCAGGCGTGACTATTAGAGGCGATATACATGATTACGGAATGTTAGGGCATTCGAGATTGTTATGCGTGTGAGATTGCTGAAATGAATATGTGAGATGCCGTAGGTGTTGGCTGAATCTTTGGAAAGGCGGAAGTGCCAGTGAACCGGTCAGTCAGAGGATGGTCTTAATAAGACCTCAGACGCGTGCTAAATGAATTTAGAGCTATCCGCGCATCACTTGAGAAACCAAGTAGCATCGCAATTCAATTGCAGCTACCACACTTACTAGCCATGTACCTGTATTTTAAGCCATATTCTGTGTATTTAATTGTTATCCTTTTTCTCTCCTATTCCTCTGCTTTATCAAGGCACATCATGTCTACGTCATGGTGACCTCTCTTCCGCGTCTATAGGCAAAAGTTCGTTGTATCACTCTACCTCTACTTGCTTGCCTCGGTTTTATACCTCCTTATCAACATGACGAACTTTCAGGCACTCTAATTCGCATCACGCCTCTCACCCAGGAATCATTGAACGAGAAAGACTGACTGTTCCCTAAATTGACAACGCATCTCACAGATTCAGAAGGCTGGGACAAAGAATAAAGCAAAGGGAGTCCGGTCGCTGTGGGACAATCGAGACAATCTCGATTCTGTTCGCTGTGCTTACACGTCAGCCAGTCGCGCGAAAATGGTGCAGCTGGCTCAATCAGTTGCGCAAGTGACCTGGAAGCTAAGCAGATGCACAAATGTTTTAGTTGAAGCGCATGGATTGCTGCGCATTGTGCTGCATTGACGTCCAGGGAGCTTCACTACGGTTAGCTCTACTTTTGTCACCACCGATAGCTAATGCTATCGGTGGTGACGCGGCAAGCTGTGAATGGTATTCCTGTACGTCCATTTTAGACGTTGGAAACAACAGGACTGCGTCTTTATTTTCCTATAGGACAAAGAAAATAAATTTTATTATGAAAGGAAATATGTCATTACTGCGTACAAATATACCTTACTGTAGCAATCACACTTATTCCACCAGATACGTCGGAAATTGAAGTCAGTGTTTTTTTTTTTTTTTGCTTTTCAATTTTTTTTTACTTCAGCCCGAAACTAGGCTGCTTTATTAGGTTCCTGAGGTCAAGATCATTTTCCATGGTACCTTTGCATTTTTGTTTTCGCTGAATACTTGCACCCTTGAGAAGAAGTTCAATTCTTGTTTTCTACTTTTCGATGCATCTATTCCTTCTTGTCCAACATACTCCCGTTTCTCTGGACTTTCGTCAAATTTTTGCCCCAGCGAAGAGCTGTCTCAGTGTCAAGCACGTTTCGCAGGTGCCAATGAGAGAGAAACATTTACTTCGAGTAGATATTTCCGTGTCAAACAGTATGTTCCACAGGTTCACTCATGACTATATAAGTGCCGCTTATATGTCTCGCTTCAGTGTGCCTGTCGTTTTTGCACTCTGTTTCGACCCCTAATATCAGCCAATTCTCCAACATGCCATTTAGTGATGCGTTGCACACTGCTGAATTATGTGAACAGTGATAGCAAGTCCCCGCCAAGATAGCTCAGTGGCTATGGTGTTGCACCACTGAGCACGAGGTCAAGGGTTCGATCCCAGCCACGGCGGCCGCACTCCGGCGGGTGCGGTACGCAATACCACACGTGCGCCGTGGATTGCGTGAATGTTAAAGGATCCCAAGGGGTCAAACTTATTCCTGAGCCCTCCACTAATGGCGCCTCTTATAACCAACAGTGCATTTTCTGTATGTTAAGCTAAAGAAAATGTTTAGTGACCGAAATTGCATTGCAAGGCGCAGTACCTCAACAGAGTGCGAAAAAATACGAAAAATGTAAAAATATACATAGAGACATAGATACCTACGGTTATTCTTCACTGCCAATTCTGTGAAAGTAGCAAATACCTGCAGCTGTGGCTCAGTTTCTTTGACGTATGATGACGACAAGGTCGCCCGTTGGATTCCCGGGCGTGGCAGTCGCCCTTTGGTAGGGGTGAGATGTGAAAAAAAAATGCTCATGCACATAGAATAAGTAGAATCGTTTGTGTTAAATATTCTTCTGCAGCCACTCACTATGTGGTGTCTCTCACAGTGCCTATGTCGCTTCGGGATGGTAAACCACACGACTTAATCAATGAGCGTAGCAAACAAATCGATAAGAACAAACAACCGGTTGTGTACAAATAACCTCCAAAATATCAGACAATTTTAGCAAATTTCTTACGGTACACACCGGAGCAGTCGGTGCATTCTAAGCATTTACGGGAACACGAATTTGCGTGCACACGACGCTCACACCGGCAGCGGAATGTAGAACGCTGCCCAAGTTCCGCTACGAAGCCGATTGGGCGGAGCATGAGGGCGTGTCTAGTTGGTTTCTTTGTCGTTTTACAGCCACGCTGGCAGCACGCCGCTTGTGTCTCGTTCACTAATTTGTAGGCGCTTCCGGAATCCCTAAAGTCACTAAGCCTACAGGGCCAGTTAATTAGCTACATGAAGTGTTTTGATAGATGCTTTGATACCTGTAGCTTGCCACATTGTGTTGTTTTAGAACGTTCACCCTCCAACTGACACAGCCAGCAACGTCACAGCTTACCGCGCTGCTCAAAAGGGCCACAGCTTATTCTAAACACATTCGCAAGACGTCATGGAGCGATTCGTGTCCTAGATGTTGCCTGGCGATGGACGCCCAGTTTTCATTGTTATTCTAGTGGCCAATCCAGGGCCCATAATTGCGGTAACCCCAACCATCGCTTTTCTCATGACGCGCGATATTGATGGGCACGATCTTACGTGTCTACATCGTGTTTGAATGGGATTTAATGAAGAAGTGCCAATTTAAGATTGTCCAGCGCGTCATTGTGTGCAATTCGAGCATTGACAAAGACTTGGATAATGTTATTTGCATTTACATACATTTTAAATGCTCCAAAAAAACGTTTCCACGCGTGAACGACCCGTGCCTTCATCTACGAGATGTCCAGGGATAATAGGGTTCTTTTGCCTTTTAATTGCTAGCTACCAACACGCTTTAAGCATACGCATGAGATACAGGCGTCAATGAACGACGGTAAACTGTCTTAAGTAGGGGTACTATAGCGTTATTGTGTGCGGTCGTATGTGTGTCTGTGCATGTTTTTCCTTTCTCTTATTGTCATTCATCTGTTATCATACAATAGTCCTGGCGTATGGCCTACCTAGCCTGTATACCTTGGGCAATATAGCTTGCCTACAAAGGCTATCTCTTTCTTTCTAGGCAAGTGCCCGTGGTTACGGATCAAGCAGCACGACGGTACTATTACAGAGAAAAGCAGGTGACAACACAGTGGTAAGTACTTTGTAATGTGTCACTTTTGCATGCCCTGGTCTCGTCACACTAGTACAAACATTATTAAAGCGATGTTCTGTTGTTTCCTTTTCGAAAAAAGAAAATGAAGTCTACGACTGGCGTTTAAGCCATCAGCGACTTTAAGAGTACCAGGTGTTGATAACGATGGTGGGACAGATAATGGCAGACCTTTTTTTTTCGTACCAGTACGTGGTATTGCGTGCCCACTGCGTCGTCCACGGGCGCAGTTATATTGACAGGCCTCAGTGGCTCTCCCATCGGCTTAGCGAAGTGCCCTCGTGGGGAAACTAGGACGCGTGTACCGGTAGAAGGGTTGTCATTATCGTGCGCAAATATTTCCATGCAACGAGCTTCTCCTCTGGGCGGAGAAAAATTTCCGGCGACATCACAAGCAAAAAGGGCTTCAGCGAGTGTGAGCCGTTCCCTCCTACTTGGTTTAGCCAGTGTTGCGTGTGGGGAGCGCGTGTCGACGGGTCATTTGGGGACGAAGGAAAGCTGCGACAGCTGAGTCGTTGGTTGTGAGAGCTCAAGAAACTGGTGCTGACGTGTCACCCTTGGCCACTACTGTGCACTCAGATGACTCCTTTATCTCCAATAACTTGTCGATGTCGTAATGTGTCTCGATTATGGATGGTACGTGAGATGTTACGTAACTGAGATGTTTATTTGTGAATCAAGATCCAAACTATGTAACACGAATTAGCGAGCAGTTGTAAAAAGTCTTGGCAATGGGATAAGTCGTAAAGTACGGCAAGGAAGGAAAAGTATGCCGATCTGCATTCAGATAACGTACACATATTTGGCGCCAGATTTGAGAAAGTCATTCACAAACGTATAATGTTGTATTCTCTAACATAAAGTTGCTCCGTGTCAAAGTTCATGTATTCTTAAGCAACTAATCTGAGCCGTATCCGTAAACGAATTTATAGGCTAAAGGTGTTAGAACAGATGCTAGCCATTTTTGACGTCGGACGTTGTATTAACGAAGGAGGCCGATCAATGGCAAGCAGCACTTACGAACTAAGAGCTCTATGATTTCGGCTCCTATTCTTCAGCCAGAAGTGAAGCTTGTATGCTAAATCTGCGAATTTCTGTTCTCCAAAGCTTCCGCTAGAGTTGATACTGGAAGAAGCGGTTCGTGCTCCAGTAATACTTCTACAAATATGATAGTGGATAACTATTTGTGTGTACACTTTGCCCTACAAGTTCGTACAAATGAATTTACCTTGCTTACCGCTTGAATGAATGCTAGATGTGTAATCGCTGTTGTCACGCAACGATGCAGCCTTGTTATAACGTCCATACGTTCGCTCCAGTGAGCAGTCACCACAATGCACTTGCCTTGCAGAGGTGGGTCGTCACTGGGGTCAGCGGCGATGATCCTTTGCAAAGGATGCGCGTTAGTGGATCAGCGTGCTGGGATGTCCTATTAGCAGGATATCACTTTCTCCTACACCTCAGTTGTCCCAAAGCTTTGTCTTCTCTGTCTCGCATAGGATACCAAGGGCATCATCAAGTGATTACAGCTGTGGTCTATTTTCTTGGGGTTACTGCGTGTTATGCAGTGAGCCGTATGGCATGATGTGCTAGCGACAGACTTCGCTTGAGCTCGCGTCTAGAGTAGTAAATTTACATAACGCCGCATAGTCTGGTCGCAGGAATTCTCATGCGTTTATCTCTTATTGGGTGTTAGTAAAATGCGTTGGTGTTATTGTGAAAACGCCCGCCACGTGGGATCATTTCATGAGGAGTAGGTATATGTAACCACAACAGCAACACTTGTTTTATGAGAACAAATTTACATATTCTAACAAGATTTCTCACACAAAGGATGACAGTGCGTTGGCAAGAGGAAGCAGGTGATCAACTATTTTGGTCTTTCAGGAAACATATCGTAAAGCAAACGTTGTTGTTGCTGTTTATTATTAAGATCGCGGAAATATCGGCCACCGAAATGCCTATTTCCCAATAGTCAAAATTAAATTCCAGAGACAAAAAAATGAAAAAAATATAATACAGAAGAACAACAAAACAAATGGCAGAAAGGGAACCAAAATAGCAGATGAATAAGACACACAACACTGGCGTAATTTACTATACGCATAGTAAGGGCGCGTTCTGCCGGCAAATTACGTACATTCAGTGACAGCGCGCATTACGAGAACATTTCCTATCTCTAAAGCCCCTATCTTGAAACTCAATACAAGCAAAAGAAAAAAAAAAGAACCTTGAACACAGCGCTAAATGAAGTACATCATTGCAAAAACAGCTTGCAAAACACTAACAGCACACATTCCACCAATGGAGGTAAACAAGTTCACATGAGAGCGTACACAGACAGATTGAGAGCACACTCGCAATCAGCTGTCTTTCAAAGAAACTACGTAATGATGTTTTTATCTGTTTAAAATCAAGAAGTTTTTTGATTGCATGTGCTTGTCGCTGCATGAGCAGAATAGAAGAGCCTTGTTTATTAATAAAAGACACTTTTACAGCCGTTTCAAGTGGCTGCGCAAGGCTTATTGCTTCTTTGAATTGCGGGTACTCGATGAGCATACGTTTCACATACGCATCCGCGTTGTTACAGCGAACGCAAGCAGAGGACGACCACTTCTTGATTTTATGTAGGAAGTAAGGTGCGTAGGCCACCTCCGCAAAATATGTATTGTATGTTCAGAAGCCCTCCCCCCAAAAAAAGGAAATTGTGGACATGCTTTGTCCGGTCGTCAAATCAGATGGCCTCAATATGTTTTTGCCACAGTTTAGATACAAAACACATTGAGCATTTCCCATCGACTGATCGACATTGGTCGATGTATTTAACTGAAGTAGTGGCCTTCAATACAAACAGACTTAACAGCTAGTCACAAACACAATAGGTGTTTGTTTAGTTTCATAAAGTAAAAAGAGCTAATATTGTCTTAGCGAGATTACGTTCACATCTGCAGAGTCGTCCTCTAGTCAGAGTAGATTAATCCTCTATAAAAGCAAACGCGTTCAGATATAAATATCACCGCTTGCAATAAACCGCAGAGTTCGAATCATGGACACGGTAAGCAGTCAATAACCTAACATTTACGTCCAGAAATTTCTGAATCGCATGAGTAGTGGAACAATACACTCCATTGGTCGCGTGTTTGTTGAATGTAGTTATTTTTCTTACGTTCCCATAAAGACTCTGCCTTGTCCCGGCTTCTTGCTCGTATGTACAACTATATCATTCAGCCAGTCACTAATGGTCTAGTCCAGATATATCAACGTTCGCTAGTCGCGCTGGCACCAATACCAAACAGTAATGCAGGCATTACGGAACCTTTTGAGCAGTACAATTTTGAATATCGAATAATTTCTCTACTGAAGTGACCCTGCTTTCTCAACAAAAAAAAAAACCACCTGATGTAAGAAGGCAGAGTGGTTTTGGAATCTAGTACGTCAGTGAACATTCGAATGAATCTGCATGAATTTCATGTGTGCGTTCACTGAAGACTCAGAATGCTGTTTTTATAGGGCACCCGGATCGGATTCAGAATGGGCGATGCAAGTGCATTCCGAAAACTGTTCGCATTGTCGTTCTTGTCTGCGTGCTGACGGTCAGTTGCTCAACCGCACCTTTAGGGGCCGATCTGTGGCATACATTTCTGGTGTCGTACACCTCAGACATTTTAGTCTTTCGCGTTACCTCACCGGAATAAGTGTGTTTGTCTTGAAATTTTCTTAATGAACCCTACAAAGTCTCTTAGAAAGGATGCTTAATGTCCAGAGTTTTAGCCGCCTCCTAGGAAGTTTACCACTCGTTTCGGTGCATGAGTTCTCGCGACATCTAGCTAGAGTCGTAAATGTAGTCTACTGCACTCTTCAATCGTAAACATATCCTCTATCATCGAAACCTTCGGTGTTTGATAGGTGTAGTATGGAGAATGGTAAAAATACTGTTGTGAAGGTGCATAAATTGCGTGTGTTGTAATTTCACAGAAGGTTGCCAGAAAGCTATTTTTCGAATATTATCGTGTTCTCAATTCCTTTGTAGGAAAGCCGAAGCTGTTAATTATAGTAAATAGATTGTTTTACCCAGACCACGTGACTTTACCGGTTTTTCTCTCGGAGCTTAGCCATACAAGTGTAGACAGTACACAGGCTTCCCTAAAGCCAGTTGTATTTGTAATCGTGTCTTTACTTTCGTACGCTGCCGCTATCCTACATTGCAAAGTGCAGCTTATCTCTTAATTTGCCTATTTTCTTTCTCAATGATCGGATTAAAATCGAAGGACATTTGCAGTAAGCACGCGCAATGTCCCGTGTTGATTTATTACTCTATAATCCTCATCACGACTGCTTGTCCCAGCAAGCCTGCCTTCAATCAAGCCTATGTTTCTGCTATCTCTTTCATTCCATAAGAAAATCGTCTCTTAATCGTTTCATGAGACTTGCTGATGCATCTTAGTCACTAGTGCCTCTTCTTTCGAGTGCCTTCCACGGTTCTACAATAGCACCTCGTCGTATTGCGCACGGAAGGGTCCATTTTCCCGGTAGCGCAAGCCTCTTCGGTTCAACAGACTCTGTTCCGCGGCATTTGTATACCTCGCATTTGCAATTCAAACCCAGAGTGCCGTCTCTCACAGAGCACGTGTTCAGAACAGCGCCACTTTGGGTCAGCGGAGCGGCTAATGCGAAAAGGAGACTCTTACGGTAGGCTGGATGGTTCCTACTGAGCTAAATTCGGAAAATTGGGTTGGCGATGGGAGGGGCAGAGTGATGGGTGTAGCCATGGCGGGGGTGCGCTATCGATTTCGCACGCGACGGTATCGCTCCTGAAGAACAATGCCCCACCACCCAACGCGAGTGCATTTTTTTTCTCGCAAATACATTTCTTATTATCTTCTATAGAGGCACCTTTATTTCAACTTGCATATATTTTGCCACGAATATATGTTCTCGTATATTCATTTCCCCCATGCTCGCTGTGACATTTCCAGTCGTCAGAAAGTCATCAAAACCTCGTAATTTCTCGGCTGGAGGTGACATGAGAAGAGAAAGTAAGTTTTGTTCTATTCTCGCACTGAGCAAACAGGCTGACAAACATTCTCGAGCGTTATTTCACGTCATTGACTGAAATCGTTCCTGTCAAGATTATTAACGCCAAATGTTATTTATCTTGGCTTATTCGTGTTTTAAATAATACGAGGTTTCTTCCCGACGCCTTGCGCCAGTTTAACGGCCACGCAAGTGACATTTTCTGCGTAATTATCTTCGAAGAATTATCTCTGCTTTTCAGGCAGTAATGTTCGCTGTCCATTCTCGCTGGAACAATGAATGTTCGTTAAGCGACGGCCTTTTTTTCCAGGCGCATTTGCCTGCTTGCTTGCTTGCTTGCTCCTCCAGTTTTGACGCTCTCCAGCTTTGAGTCATTTACTACGATGTGATGTTAACTTGAAGAAAGTGATATCGGTATCCTTTTCCCGTCATTAATTCTGTCAAGGTTCCTTTCTTTACTTTGGTGTTAGCGGAACGCTTTCATTCAGTTCCATGTCAATTGCTTCATAAGTTGTACCAGTTTTGTCTTCAACCCGCCTTCAGTTACTCCATCGTTGGCTCATAATCCGCTGAGGATTGCAACTCACCTTTCTATATGTGTGGTTAATAACGACTTATGCTCGTACTTTCGATGTTCTTTTAACTTAAATCGTATCCCCGTAAATTTTCAAGTCCGGAAAGTACGACCACTCATCTTTAGCAAAATGGCGTGATGTAATTTATGTGACAGTCTTAGTACGTAATTATTAAAATTCAGATTATTTCGTGCTCAGAGAAATTGGCATCTTATATATTCAAGCATTTCAATCTGTTCATTCTAAATATTGTTGGGCATTGTTTTTCCGTTCACCTATTCACCTATCAGGGCCACTTTGCAAAATGACCTAACGTAACGTGATGTAACGTGACGTAGCGTTACGTGCATTGTTTACATACCCGGCTTCATAAGACTGACCTACTCATCGAAGTAAACGCTGAGAGCATCGTTGGTATGTCCCCTTTATATGCATTGCAACATTTCAAGCAGCATAGATTACCCTATAGAATGGATGCATGCGCTCAACTTTGATCAAGCTCCCTTCCTGATAGCATAATAATAGCACTTCTGCATGTTTGAATTGAGGTGGTGTGCACGAAATACTTTCGTTGGCATTTCAGTCTTGTGATTTTGATTCCTGATGAATTCATACGGGGAGAGTTTGCGAGCCTAAGCACAACAGTAATTGTTTTGAGGAGCATCATTCCACCTGCTGCGACATCAGTTTTGTAGTTATGCTTGGAGTTACCGGTATATTTCATTATATTGCTTCCTTCTCACCTGACTTTTGAAGTTGCGTGCCTATCTCTTTATTCGTGTATGTATCTTTTGTTATTACAGCTTTTCTGCGACAGAGCCACAGCTATAGTTTGAATAGGCTTTCTAAAGAGTTTCGAGGCTTAACAGATTGTTGGCATCTATTCCCATTTGTCGTTGACATTGAGTTTTGACGTCACAGTCAACAAATAATTATAGGTGTGACTCGAAATTGTAAAGCAACGCATTTGCCATCACAGACTCCTTAGTGTGTAAATAATAGAGAGAAAGACAGGGAGGTTAGCCAGTTCTCAATGTTCCAAGAGCATGGCTGAGCAGATACCCTAATACCAAAACCACCATTGAAAGACAGTGGCGTTTCGAGTTTCACGTCGGCGTTCGGATTGTTCTACGGATGCCTAAATTGAGTCAAGAAAACCAGATAGAGTTTGAAAAAAGAAATCAAGCTTATAGTGCTTTATGTTGCAGGAAACACATGACTGGGTTGGTAACTGTTAATAGCATGCCGTCCTCATTGAGCACTGTGTTCGTGCAGCACTGACTTGTGTATTTTGCATATCCCGACTTTCTTGTTATACGGGGTCTTACAGAGCGTCTTAGAGAAGTCCATTTTTTTTTAATTCGCCATAGCAACATCTAGTAAATTGTAATTGTGATGCCCAAGACGTGAACCTTCATACAGAATTCGGCATGAGTTGTGATCCTTAGCCTTCTGTAAGATCCAGTATCAAGTTGCTCGGAACCGCTCATGGCTGCTACCAGTGCGCTTCATCTCCATGAACTGCATCGGCACGTGCTTCAGGAATTCGGCTAGCCGCGGTGGGAACGACTTAATCATCGTTCTACGTCAATGTGCCTGGAGCGCTGCGCAGCATCACCAAAGGCAGCGACACCGTGCTGGCCGGATATAAAGTACCTCCAGCTTACTTTATGGCCGTAGGGCACGGCGGCATCGGAAACGTGCGGACCGATCAAAACCCGCTTTTTTTCATTGTGCAGGTAAGAATGCATTCTGATAAATGCTTTCGTTCCGAGGACCGTTTTCTTTTGATGCTGGCGTGCCCTCGGCTGCGTGCTATGTATAATGTACTCACTTATTCACTCAGGAAATTATTGCTTGGAGGTCTTATAAAACAAAATCCGCGTCCAGAATAGACTCAAATCCTTAGGCACCTTAAGGAAACTGCATCAGATATTAAAGAAATCAAGGAAACCCGTCTGGTAGACATCGAGAAGAAATTAGATACAATTACCGCTTTCGAAGAAAGGGTAACATCGTTTCAAGAGCAGATTAGCTGCATGCAAAACGCACTTCAAGCATTTGAACCTAAAATAGATGACTTAGAAAACCATGCTAGCCGCTCAAACTTGATAGTTCACGGACTTCCAGAAAAAGATAATGAGACAAACACAGCACTTGAAACTGCAGTAATTAAAGAAATTTTTCAGGATATCCTTGAACTTGACAGCGTTCAAATCAAGCGTATACATAGACTAGGCAAGCGATGACCTGACTCGACGAGACCTGCCATTCTTAAACTGTTAGATTCAAGAAGTAAGTATGCAATATTCGAAAAATGGTTTCACACTAAATGGCATGAATTTTTCTACCAGCGAATATTTTCGCAAGGAATTCGTGACATCAGAAAGAAATTGTGGGCTAGCCAAATTGAATCGCGACAAAAAAGACAAGGTTTCACTACGATTTGATAAACTATATATCAACAGCGTACCTTCTGTCTGGGAACACAGTGTGAATGATAAAGTTCCATGGCGAAAAAACGACAATGTAGGCACGAGCCGCCCGATCACCAGATGCCACTGAGTTGAGGTTATTCAACCGTAACTCAGTTAGTTACAGTGGGTCATTCTTTTGCATGAACTCTGGATAAGAATGGTCAAATGTACGGCATATTCCTTGGTTTTAGCAAGGTATTTAACAAAGGTATTCATCACAATCTAATTACAAAACTTAAGGACATAAATCCGCCTGATATATTTATTGCATGGATTGAAGACTGCTTGACAGATCGTGCCCAGTTTGTTTCCGTTGATGGGAACAATTCGAGATTTTTTCCTGTAACATCACCCGCTGTGGTTGCTCAATGGCTATGGTGTTGGGCTGCTGAGCACGAGGTCGCGGTATCGAATCCCGGCCACAGCGGCCACATTACGATAGGGGCGAAATGCGAAAGCACCCCAGTAGTTAGATTTAGGTGCACGTTAAAGAACCACAGAAGGTCTAAATTCCCGGAGTCCTCCACTACGGCGTGCCTCATAATCAGAAAGTGGTTTTGGCTCGTAAAACCCCATAATTTAATTTAGTTTCCTGCAACATCAGGCGTGCCCTAGGGCAGTGTTCTTGGGCAATTGTTGTTTTTAATTTATATATATGACATTGTTATCGTAGTGCTACCAGGAACTCAAATAAGACTGTTCGCGGATGATTGTGGGCTCTTTCGTCAAGTTACTTGTACAAATGATCAACAGAATTTGAATTTAAGTCTTAAAAACGTGTTAAATTGGTGTGATGAACACGGTATGGCTCTAAACCCACAAAAAACTGTTTATCTCCGAATAATAATGCCTTCTTCAGGAAGCGTAGCAACAGGAAGTGGACCTGGAAAAGCCCTAATGGAGAAACAAGAACTGAGATAGATTTCAAACTCTTTGCCGATCCCAGCATAGTGCAGGATGTAGAACTGTTAGGTAGGGTAAAGTGCAGTGATCACAGGTTAGTCAAGTCTAGGATTTCACTGAATATGAAGAGAGAAAGTGCGAAAATAGTAAAGAAGAAACGGGCCAATCCAGACGCAGTAAGGGTAAAAGCAGATAAATTCAGGCTGGTGCTTCGAAATAAATGTGTAGCTTTAGAACAGAGAGATGATGATGACACAGAGGTTGTGAATGAAACCGTAACTAGGCTGGCTACAGAAGCAGCAATTGAAGTGAGAGGTAAGACATCAAGGCAACCAGTAGGTAATATCTCCTAAGTAACATAGGACCTAATAAAGAAACAACAAAGCATGAAAGTGTCGAACTCAAGAGATCAGAAAGAATTCGCGGAACTGTCAAAACTTATCAACGAAGAAAAAGGACTCGTACAAAAACACCTCTTGATTTTACGTATAACCTTGGTTTAACATCATTACAACAGGTAAGCAACTATAAATATCTCGGCGTAACAATAACTAACGACTGGTCTTGGAGCCTACACATACACAGCATATGGCCTGCCGCCTTCCGTAAGGTGTGTTTTCTAAAACATAAGCTTAGAAATTCTCCTTCTAACATTAAACTACTCAGTTACTTTACGTATATCAGACCTAAACTAGAATACTCCCATGTTGTATGGGACCTCTTCACTGAAGCTAGCATAAAAAAAAGCTTGAAGCTGTACAAAGAAAGGCTGTTAGGTTTGTTTATTCAAGATGTAATATTACAGAGTGTTAGGTTTGTTTATTACAGGCTGCTAACAACATTGAAAAATTTGAAATACAATGAAAAAAGAACCGTCTGAGCTTTTTTTACCTACTTATAATCATAAGTTAGCCTTTAACCCGCATGCATATTTATCTCCTTTGTGCACTAGACATACACGACATCATCACGCCCATTCTTTAACCCCGTATTTTGCTAAAACTGCTACTTTTCAGTTTTAATTTTTTCCACGTACTGTATTAGAATGGAACAGACTAACTGATCTTAACCAATTTTCTGTGACCTAGAGCCTTAATACGTACTTTTAATTGGTGCGATGTTTCCATTTTACGTAATGTTTTGCTGTGTCATCTTTTATGTTTGCGCTTTTATCTTGCCTACTGTACCTGTCCTGTTTGAACTAGTTCTTGGTCTGCAGTATGAAACAAATAAATTTAAAAATCGTTGCTGTAACGAGGGGCAGAAGGCGTCGCTTTGTTACTTTAGTGACACCTTGCTATTCTTTGCATTTGCAACGCAATGCTACTGTTTCAGAAATTTATAAACCCTAGAAACCTTTCTTGAAAATGCTTATTTCTTACGTTGTGTCTTTGAATAATGTTGTTTCAACAACTCAGTGCTTTCATTCAACGCAAGCAAAGTGGGATCTGGGAGACAGTGTGTCATCGCTTTATTAAAATGCCCAGAATAAAGTACGTTCCTTTCGAGCTGTTGTCATAGCGGTAACTTGCTCCAGGTTCTCTTGTTCAGCTGCTCTTATACAAAAAAAAAAAAAAGACAGGTCATGAATACTTTGATAAATGAGTTCTATATGTATAGAGAGACTGGCACATGCTCTTGTTATAAAAAGTAGTCTTTCTTTTCATCGGAAACAATTTTAAGGGTTGAAGCACACACGAGCTCTTGCGTAAAAAAAAAGTAGAGCTTTATTTCAATTTAGTATTGAAGAAGACGGTGTTTGCATAGCCTTTATTTCTTTGGGAGCGGCGGAAACCTACAACTATAAATTAAGGGGTGTTCCCTCATACAAGAGGCGAACCAATAGATTAGATTCTGCGCAGACGCGTTTCAATGAAAACTGCCGCAAAGTTCATGCAAAAAGAATAATAGATTAACCCGGTAAGCCTCTCTCGGGCAGCGAATAACTTAGGGGGGAAGTTCAGCACGCACTGCAAGGGTACGTCGACAGAGGAGGGATCTGATGGCGCGAGTAAGATGGATCGAACGAGCTTCTGACAACGCTCCAGTGGTTGCGATGCATGGCTTCTGTCTTTGCCTGCTTTCAAGTTAGTTCGTTCTATCACGTTCCACTCGTCGCAATTTTATCATATGCATTGCTCGCGCCCTGTCCTTGGGCCTCTGACGACAACCACCCCTGAAACCGTCGGTGATTTCTGTCTTCGCCTTGAGTTTTGTTGAGAGATCTTCCGTGTTTCCCATCTTTCAAGTTTAGTTCATGATTCAGTTTCCAAAAAAAGTTCTGAAAACTACAATGAAAATAATTTCCGAATGCAAGCAGCGGTCTTTGTACCATACTATTACAAAGTTAATGAGGCTTGCCCTGGTCTTTACGATTTCCGCCACCCCGACTGATCAAGATCATGATCACCTGCTCATGATCTGAGTGTGCAGCATCACCTGATGCACACTTGGTGGCCATTTTAACGTTAGAGGACCCGTGCCCCAGTAAATTCGGCGTCGGCGTCCCGCGTCCAGTGTCGACCATCGTTTTGGCAAAATCGTTCCTAACCATGCAAACCCAACCGCTCATACCTAACCAAGCAGATGCTCGGTGTAGCGCAAAAGAATTTACGGAACCAATTGAATTTCTCAAAGTAAAATGCGCCGGAAAAATCTTAAAGTAGAACTTACTTACAACCTACAGACATCATAGCACCGAAGTGTAATTTCAGTATGCGAGAAAACATAATTCCGTTACGCGGAAACTCAAACAGAAATCTCTTTTCGAGCGTTTAATTATACCATTAGTAGATCGGCCACGGAGCGGCAAACCCAGTTTCTTGCAACACCTCCAAATGGCGCTCGCCTCCGCCGCATCGCGGCCCACGCAAGCGGACGCATTTTTACCAGAAAGCTCGGCTTCGTGCATAGCGTTCACCGCCAGCGTTTCCCGGTAAACATTACGGTTACATAAGCTACAGTTGCCGAGAAGCGTGAGAAGTCAGAGATCTTTGAATGCTATCGCGTTCCACATTTAAAGGCGAAGCTTAAGCGTCCTCGAACTCTTTATGGCTTCTTTTTCTTAACATGTAGTTGTAGTTAATCTTGATGTGGTGGGCTGTTGTCTTGCAAGTTCCTTCAGGTCCTGCTATGTCCTGGTGCTTAATAAATAAATAAATATTTTTTAAGTCACACCAGACATCTGGCTGCTGTCGGTGATCATATAGTTATCTTTGCAAATGTAATCATCAACCAATATAAGAAACATGACTATACAGTGTTAACGGAATCAGAATCGGTGTATCTCAAGTCGGTCATGAACAGATATAGAGGAATGTAAAGGCAGGGAATTAAGTAGTTGCAGTTGCTCTGCTGTCCCACACGTATGCTGTAGAAAAGAGAAAGAAAGGAATAAAGAAATGAAATATTTCACAAATCTTACAGTAGCGACCAAGCAGGAGATTTTCTTTGTGCCACATAAATGCAATAATGTTTGCATTTCATAGTAGAGTTGGCGCAAGAGAAGGACAAGCTCATTTTTCTTAGCTGTATAGTGAACATAAGAATACGAGAAAACAGAAAGCAAGAACTAACAGAATTATGAATGTAGTTACGAACTGGAGCGAGAGTGTAAAGAGCAACACAACGTTCGCGTATTTGTATCACCAGAGATCGCAAGAGGAGATCAACTAGAACTGATTCTCCTTTCCACACACGAGCAAATGCCCCGGGAGATGACACAAGCAAGCTTTAGCGCAACAGCCTTGGTATCTCAGTGGAAATATGAAATGACATAATAGCAGCTGATTCGATTTCCTCCTGCCAGTAGACACACCTGGTTTCATCGCATGCTCTGATAAAGCTTTTATCTTCTTCCTGCCATTTCCCTAGTTTTTTGTATTGACTCATTTCTGGTTTGCTTCGTTTTGGCATCAAAAGATTTCTTGTTAAGTATGTTTTTGTAAGACATTATGATGGAGTTTCTTGAGGTGTGGTTACTTGTAGAGCTCGTAACTTTATGTGTTCTCTTACTGCATTACATGGGATCAAATTTGCAATGTCCTACTTGCACATCTTGAATATCGCTGCACCACAGTGTGTCACAGCTATGAAACGTTCAGTGTAATGTGAACGAAACGTAGCGCTCGTTTCGTGCGCTCTCTCACCCGCACTTTGCGTTTCGTTGCAAGTTACGAATTTATTATGGCTCTCACCTATTCTGTGACTTTTACATCCCTTTGTGCTGGTTATGTTGTGAAACACTGTGCACATGACCTGTAACTAACCACTTAACGTTTACTTTATCTTACCGACTTTAACTACTGTCAAGAGTTACGTTCGCTCATTAGCTTCATTCGCTGCTAGAATCGCTCATGGTGCCTGTTTTTGCGGAGAAGTTGTTAAGAACTACTTTCCTGACTGTCGTGCCCGCGTGTGAGATTGCGCAATGCCGGGCTGACTCGCAGCGGAGGTGGCAATGACGTTAAGCACTCCCGTTACGTGGGCCAATCCCTAAAATAGTACAATACCGGGCCGAACCGCGGCAGAGGTGAAGCAGGCGTTAAGCACTCCCCATATGTGGGCCGATCTCCGAAATAGTGAAATGCCGGGACAACCCGCGGCGGAGGTGCAGTTCGCCATTAAGGAGCCCATATACACAGCTTCGCTGGTCATCTTTCTTCACAGACTGTAAGGGCACTGAGTTTTCCCAACACCTGTTATTATATACAGCTTGCTAATTTTTTCCCTTTGTTTATTTCAGCATACGTACAGGAAGACGTCTTGCAGTAACAAAACTGTCAGGGGGCCCTCTGACGATAAACAGACGCATTTGCCAAAGCTTTTAGAAGCGCGAACTAAGAAACGCACTTATAATGCTTTCACACTTCAACCTAGAGCTCTTGGGCGTAAATACGTGTCACTACCATGTTCTTTACGATTTCATCGTGCAGTAATTGCCAACCATGGCAAGCACCGTCCACAAGAAGAGATGGTGTAAGTTCGCCACATTTGAAGGCTGCTAGATTAAGCGTAAATGCCTTCACAAGTCGTCGGAGCCGGCGTATGGGTGCCGGATATTTACTCAACCTTCCTGTCACTTGCTTCCGCATTTTTCGCACCGAGCTAGACAAGCAAGCAATCCAAGAGCCGGGAGCTGCTTGTTTGAGAGAGCAAAATGTGAGGCTTTTTTTTTTGTGCCGGCGTGAATGCCTTTCTGCTTTTCCGACATTGGCCCCACCTACGGTGTATAATGAATAATCGCACCTTAAGACAAATATCCCAAGGCAATGCCAGTGCTTGTCTTTATTCGACGCGCAGACATCCTCTCTCGCTGCTGCAGAAGTCTCCTGATATCACTTGATATAGTGCAGCGATTGCTTTCGATACAGCTATTTATTTTTCTTTTATTCTTAAAGCCCTAATTTTATCTGTTGGCACTTGTAGTTTAAACACTGCGCTGACAGCGCTCTATTAGTTCCCTTTTGTGATGGTAATGGTTACGCTATGATTCTGTTTTGACCAACTGCACTTTCACTGCTTCCACAAAGGCAGCAAGACTTGCAAGCTGGGTGTTTTCCGTTATGCGCAGCGCTAATTTTTAGCATTAAGTTTATTATTCTCCATATCAAACCGAGACTTAGGATGGCTGCTTATTATAGATTTGCTATCTGTTCTCATCCTCATGTCGCACATGACATAACACGAAGCTTCTCGTCAATATTTTATCTAGTTGTGTTTAAAATCTTACTCGGTGCGCTATCGTGGTAACTTCACAGAATATATTCGATGTACATTAAAGAAACTTTCGGTGGCATTATACGAAAAAAGAAAACAGATCATAAATGTCGACACAATGTCACTGTATACTTGATTTGGGACCACGTTCTGACAGAACTTGATCATTTGGAGGCAACATACGTTTTCGCTTTTATTGTCCCTCCTTCCGTGAACGAGTTACCCTCAATATTGTGATTGTGAATTTTACTTGAATACACAGAAGTAATCCTCTGGTTCGAAACAAAGGCCAAATGTTCGCTCCAGAACTTTCGGGGACCAGCATCGTTGCCGGGATTTGTTGAGCCGGTAGACAGGATGCGCGTGGCTCCACTGAGATATCGCGCTGCAGTCATCACACCAACGCAAAGCAGAAAGTATTGCACAATGTCAACAATCGAAAACTTTGTTGCGTATTTTGTTCATTCTTCTTTTCTTTTTACCTGTTTCCCTAGAGAGTATTCTTTAAAAATTCAGTACCATTATTTCTTTTTCATTTATAAAGTACTGAACATAGACACTGCAGGTGGAAAAATGTTGTCCTCAGCTGCCTGCCTTGCTTCTCTACTTTTCTGAAATCACTGGGTGCTGCTGGAACACCGCCCCCATGGCCCGTCGGCCCATAAAGCGGTCAAGGCGCTTTTGTGCTTCTTAAGGACGACGGGCTTGCGCGACCATCTGTGACATTTAATGTAATTTCTGTTGGCCCACACACGTCAGCGAATACACCGCAATTTCCATCTTTCCTTCCTTCCTCTCTCTCTGCCTGTTGTCATTGTTTCCCCTTTCCCATTCCCCCGGTGTAGGGTAGCCAACCGGACGTTATTCTGGTTAACCTCTCTGCCTTCTACTTATCTCTTTCCCTCCTTGAAATCACTGTGTCAAGCATTTATTTAGGTATCTCAAAAAAGATTAAGAAAGCCTTCTCATTTTAAATAAATTTGCATCTCTTCGTCCTGGAATTACACGTGTTCATGCAAAAGAGGCGTCGTGCTTTTCGCTTACTAACGCAAATGCCCATTTTGTTGCTCTTCGAAACATCTGCCGCACTTCAAGCGTACAGCTTTTCCTTTCAACATTTTCTTCTGCACTTGATAAACTATCTCGTTTGACGTGTCTGTCAAATGTATGACTCGGTATGCCTATCCCATTTTTAATTTTTCAATACACTACTTGCCTTCCTGCGGCCGAACTGTTTGTTCCCTCTTGCTGCAGTAGGATCAAATGGCATTGCCGATACGATAGCTATAGACTTAGTTTCCGACAAACATTGCTTTTGTACTTTTATACAGTTTCAGGTTGAAAATATTGTTTTGCTTCAATACTACGCAAATAGTTTCGCGCACATGCCTTCGATCGAACTTCTACGCCTAGGGTATAGAACGATCAAGCCTACAATTTTTCGTGTACTAATATGAGCGTAGACGTTTGTGCTCAGCACAGCGCAAACCTTTTTGGGAATAAATGTGCTGAGATTTGCTGGTAGCGTGATACTTAGAAACACTACACTTATCAATCGAAAGAAAAGACGTGATTGCTGTTACTTTTCACATAATTTACATATGGCCTTATTTGAGCTCTATTTTTCTGTTTTTTTTTATATGTGGTGGGACTTTATTCCTCTGATTTACATGCAAATAACTTGGAAAATCCCGGCACAAAGAAGGTTGTTAAGGAACATGAGATATTTTCCCTCTGAAATGATGTACGTGCTCAGCCAGAGTGGCTTCTAGCGGGCGATGAATAATTCATTGCTGCTGCTCTGGTCTTTCTTTTCCCAAGCGATTGAAAAAGCCAGCAAGAAATTGAAATTCGGCCTGTTGACTTTTCAAAAGATCTTTTTTGTCTGCGTTCTGCTAGTTGTATAAACAGCTGCGGCGCACGTTTTCTTAATCTTGCGAAGCGTGATGATCATAATCGCACATGCCAAGCGGTTTTCCAGCTTGCACGTGACTGTTAAACATGAACATTTGAGAATACTTTTCGCAACCATGCTCTACTCTGTGCATGGGAAGTTCAGGTTTAGTAAGTTTCTTGCTAAAATGTGTGGGTTCGCCGAGTTGTCCTGCCGCGAAGCACTCTCATCATATTCATGACTGTGACGGAACTTACCGCGTGTACGCACTGTTACATCCCGCCCTCATCGTCAATCTTGAAATTCTTGTTTTTCCCCTGATTGATTTTTTTAGCAGAGTAGCAGGCTATGTAAATTTTAACTCTGGCCGACATCTATGCCTTTTCACAGATAATATTCTCCTATCTTCATCTCTTCACTCAGGCTGTTCCATCTATGAAATTACGAGATGTTTCTGATTCCATACCACGAATTTTCGACCATGTTTGAACTATCATTTCGACCATAGTGATGGTTCTGTCACTAATATTTTAACATGGCCAGGATAGGACACGAACGAACCCCATTAAGGCGTGAACCACCTGCATTGTTAAATTATAACTAACGCAAGCAGTGAAATATCACTGGAAACCATGAGTTATGGTCGAAGTAAATTGAATAGACTGCACACGGCGTGGTAGTTGTATGAATGAGCTTATCCTGTATTACCACATGCCGTATTGCATTTTGTTGTGTAGGTTCGGCTAGTTTTGCTGAGGACCTAGTCGCTCACAGTGGTTTAAGCAGCCGGGCGTATTAAGTAAAAATGTAATTTCAGAGGCGAACTTTATTAGGGGCTCATCTGTTTTCTTCGTATACAAGCTGATGAGTTAGAGGTGTGCGCAAAGGGTCGGGCATGCGCACAAGTGTCGGGCAAATGCAAGAAAGACGCTTTTATTAGATTTCGTGGGCTGACTTAACGGCTTTCTTAACAAAAGGTCGTTTTATGCATTCAAGCACAAAAGTTGCTGGAACAGCAATGCATTTCTCCGCAATGTTCGGGAATTAATATATCATAATTAATAATGCAGGTAGTAACGATTTCAGCCGTTCATTCTAAAACCATGTTCACTAATATTGGCATGCCCCAGTGTTCCATATTGGGTCCGCTTTTATTTTTATTATACGTCAATGATCTGCCTAACTGCCTGTCCTTTTCGAAATGTATACTTTATGCAGATGATACTGCTATTATTAATTCTAATAAATGTATCACAACCTTAGTATCTAACCTTAATGGCGGCTTACACAGCCTGCTGGAGTGGTGCCATACTAACCAGCTACAGATAAACCCGTCTAAAACGAAATTTGTTGTATTCACTTCTCACCAACGAACACTTCACTCCATTCCTCCTATCATATTGGGCGAAAGTCCTATCCCTGCAAGTTTTTCATGTAATTATCTTGGCATAGAAGTTGACAAACATATTAAATTTACTGAACACATAACCAAACTAAAACAGAAGATTACCTACGGGATTAGGGTACTTCTAACAGCACGAAACATATTTGACCATCAAACATTACTATCATTATACTTTTCATTTATTCATTCCAACATTAATTACTGCGTTACTTGCTGGGGAAACACTTACGTAACCCATTTAAACTCATTGCAAATTCTACAGAATCAGGCTATTAGGATAATTACATTTAGCCCATATAACAACAACGCCTCATATCTTTTACGAACTAATCACATTCTTACAGTCACACAACTCGTTAAATATAATCTAGGTACCTTTTTGTTCCGTCAAATCAATTACACACGATGCGACAGCTTGTTACCACAATCTTCTCTATTAAATACTAATATTACCAGGTTTGCAATAAATAGGAACTTCATTTTACCTAAAATACATACTAATTATGGCAAACAGAGCGTCCATTTTTCATCTGTCGCATTCTGGAACACACTACCATTATACATAAAAACACTTAAAATTCACGAATTCAAGAAACAACTAAAAGATGACATTCTGTCGAATACTGATGCCTAGTCCATACTCACAACCATTCTTTCAGGGTGCCTTCATTTCATTTTCAATGCCATACAGTTACGTTTCTGTTTCTGCCTCACATATACATTCGAGTTAACTAATTCTACTGTGTTCGTAACGTCATCTACGCAGTTACTTTATCAGTTGTCAACGAGATTGTGTTACAGTGCTCTTTTTCATGACATTTATGCATATGTAATTTTTCAACCATGGTATTCATACTAAAACCTGTAATTTTTCTATGTTAACAATTTGTTGAAAACTGCTGTATTTTTGTTTTATTACGTTTACTTTGTAAAGGAGGTCCCATTGCAGTCTTTGACTCCGGGACCTCCTCCTGAATATTAACAACTTGTAATCATTCTAATGATCTCAATAAAAACCGATTCTGAAACTGCTGGCGTCCTGCGAATGCGTTCCAAGTGGATCTGTCTTGGGAATTTCACGGCTAGAATTTGTAAATTGTAACATTGGCTATCAGATAATCAGTTAAAAAGGTTAATGAGAAAATTTTGGTAATTAATCAAATATGCGTTTCAATTTTTTTTTGTGCAAGTAGTGTCCGCCGCTTCTTGTAGACCAGAATGAACCTCATGAACCAGAATTGTCCTGTCTGCCGCGACAAACCTCTAAGAATTTTTTTAAGTGTTCGCTGAAACACCCTGTATATGAAAAGACTTGTGTTGACTACTTCACTAGAGTGTTATTTTATAGTTACTTAGCGGTGCTATTGGTGCTGGCGCCAACAGATAATACAACTTTTGCACTGATTGTGTTCGTGTGTGTATGGTACCTTTGATATTTTCTTCTTTAGTTTCCTTTTTATTGTTGGTTGAATAAAGAATTTGGAATCGCTGGATAATGGTGTTGACTTAGCATGCATTTCAATGTTTCTAAACAACAACAATAATAATAATAATAATACGACAGACTAAACCAATCAGTGAGGAAACGAATCTTAGAATATTTTTAGCCACTGTAGCCAGCCCCATTTACAATGATTTTGCATATAAAGGTATATTGAACAACAAACAACATTGTGGATTATACTGGAAGCACGACCCGCAGCGTTTAAGCTACGTTTGATTCGTTTGATTTTTCCAATGCTGATATGTCTAAAGAAAAAAGAGATAACGTGACTTATTGCCTTCCAACATTTATAGCGTTTTGATGAACAATGTTTATTCCTTTAGCATTTCTCTGTTGAGTGTCGATCGTTCCATGTGGTAACCATAAAATGTAGGCATAACGAGGTGTTCAGTGTGAAAGTAATACAAAAAGGCTTATCAGTTGTTTCTCTCGAGTTCGATTTTGGAACGGTGTCACGGGAAAGACGCGATAACAGCGAACGTATGAGGAGGTTTCTATTGTAATCTTCCAAACTGAAGATTCCATGTAAGCCAGTGCATGCTGTTAGACCCGGCTGCACTTTAGTAAAAGGTATGGTCGCGCGTATAGTTCGCGTGGCGCGGCGTCCTGAACAATAGTCGAGTTTAGTAATAATAATAATAATAATAATAATAATAATAATAATAATAATAATAATAATAATAATAATAATAATCTTTATTACAAATAATCAAATTGTACATATAATTTTGCTAGGTCTGCCGAAGCAAAATACTAATAATAACAACATTAATAACAATAATAACAATAATAATGTGAACTAGAAGAAGAAGAAGGAGGAGAAGAAGAAAAATAATAATGTAATAATAATAATACCGTTTATTGCCATCAAAAATACAAAACAACATATACAAGCCTGCCTAAGCCTCAGTGGGCTTATAGGACCGTGCCTATGAATATGATACAAATGGCGAAAAATAAGAAAAAGTACATAAATTGATGAGACATGTAAAATAAATAACAACAATGACAAAAAATGAAGAATACCAAGATAACATTTGTTTACTCCATTTAAAACGGAGGAAGTTGAAGTAAATATGATGCATAAAATGTTCTGGAGGTTTATTTCACCATAGCTCTTTTATTACTTTTTTCCGCGTGCTTTTAGATGTCGCGTTATAGATTTAATCTGGTAACTTGCTAAAGATGTCCGGCACATATGCAAAGCGTGTGGCCGCACCCTGTGGCTGGACGAGGAACTACATAATGGACGTGTGTTCTAAGTTGTCTTGTGGCGGCACTTTTTTTGTTTGAATGCAGAATTCCAAAGATGTTTGACGACGACTATTTCGATGAGCAATGATTGAAAATTCGGTAGACTAAGTTGACGGAGGATATTTGCAGCTGTTACTGCTGGGGAATTGTAGGCAACATCTTTAAGAAAAATTTTTTATAATCCTGTCTACCCGGCATCTCCAACGATCCGAACAGAAGCTGAAGACTGCATAATGCCGTGTCTCAACACGATGTAAGCCAGTGCACGTACAATGATCTTTTTTACAGATAAAGGTGCAAATATTTTGATATTAAACAATAGCCAAGCGACTCACCTGAGTTTACAAAAAATAAATGGTAACTGATGTTTCCACAATAAGTTATTATGAAAAGATATTCCGAGATGTTTCACACAATCCACGTATGAAATAGGCGCATATTTACAAGAAGCATAGTTCGACTCAGGTAAGTGGTGAGGCAGGGTAATTACAGTAGTATTGAGTGGACAGCGAAAACAAACAAGTTGTGTTCTTTTTAGGCATTGACAATTGCATCATTAGTGAACCAAAGCTTTGCATTGTACACGGCATTTCGCAACATTTCAGTCGTGATTTTGTAAGAAAGATGTTTTGCCAGTAACACAGTGCCGTCAGCATACTGGCACACGGAACATTTGGAAATTGCCAAACGACAGTCATTAACGTAGATGTTAAACAACAACGGTGACAAATGGACCCCTGAGGAACTCCAGCTTTCAGTTACATAGAGCTAAAAACACCCTTATCATGGGTAGTGTCCACTAGAATATAATAATAATAATAATAATAATAATAATAATAATAATAATAATAATAATAATAATAATAATAATAATAATAATAATAATAATAATAATAATAATAATTATTATTATTATTATTATTATTATTATTATTATTATTATAGGCATGTCGGAAGAAGAATTCCTGTTGGGTGCAAAACACTCGATGATGCTCGTTTCGTGGACGCTACCAAGCAAAGCGCACTCCGTGATACAGGTCTAGAAATAGACGATTGCGCGAGTCTTGTGCTGCGATGCAATACGCCCATGCAGCGCGACGAATTTGTCACGCCATATCGAGAACGGCCAAAGCAACCGTCACTCTAATTTCACGCCTCGATAAACGTCGAGCGCGCTAGCTTCGTTGACTCATCGCTGACGTCTGACGGTCGCGCAGCAGCATAACTTTGCTACGCTGTTGACAGAGATCGCAACATCGGGTCCCGACAAGCCTCGAGGGTGATTTTTCCGCTGCGATCACTAGATCTGCTCGTCGCGTCGAGTTTTCCTCTCGCCTCATGAGAGACCGCGGTGCTGATTTGATTGGTGCGGCGGAACGGAAAACGAGATCAGGGCGACCTATATTTAGTTTGCAGTTACTGTCCCGCGCCGCGGTGTTTTATGTTTGTTTCTATGTTGTACTTTTCTTTTCTTTCAACTATGTCTCGTTTTCTTTTTTTTTTTTTTGCCCTTGAAACACTTGTTTGCAATCATTTCTAAGGGTTTGAGCGACATTTTAAGGTAATTCAGAGTGGAGTATTGCCTCCGGCATTGTTTAGAGTACTGAAAGTGTAAAAATGGCCAGTAAAATAAAGAAAAGCAGGAATCGAGCTTTTATATTTTACTGATAGGAAACGACTTGTCCGGTAATGCAAGATTGCTAACGTTGTTTATTTACATGTGCCATCTAGTGTACAGTTGCTCTCGGTTAATGAGGATATATATATATATATATATATATATATATATATATATATATATATATATATCGAGAGAGAGTGAAGTGATCAGGCAACGGTAGGCAGGTTAACCGAGCTCAGCTTCTGTCATACCCTGCACTTCCTGGACTGCAGAAATTGGACTAACAGAAGCTTTAGGACTGTAACCACATGCATAATTTTTTTTAAGCGACAACCAAACTGTTTCAACAGAACGTGACGCCGCCGCATTGCGTGCAGTGGATTGATAAATAGAATGTCATTAAGATATTTCAGTGTTTCACCGACGCACCCTTGGGCAATGCTTGGTCTCTTGAAATATACATCTTCTTCCAGGAAAAACAGATTATGAAGCCATGCCACTTCAAGCAGTCGCGAACTGCACCGCAATTCCTACCCCTGGAATGCACCAGTGACTTAAAAAAATTAAATTATGGGGTTTTACGTGCCAAAACCACTTTCTGATTATGAGGCACGCTGTAGTGGAGGGCTCCGGAAATTTCGACCACCTGGGGTTCTTTAACGTGCACCTACATCTAAGTACACGTGTGTTTTCGCATTTCGCCCCCATCGAAATGCGGCCGCCGTGGCCGGGATTTGATCCCGCGACCTCGTGCTCAGCAGCCTAACACCATCAGTGACTTCCGACCCACTATGTGTGGGTATAGGAAATAACTTACACAGTTCACTACATACCGAATGTACTTATTAATGTTACATAGAAATTTGTCGGTGGTGTATAGGCTACAAACAACACCACAACAGGCGGCCTCATAGAAGTTGTTGATCAAAGTATACTATCTCCCAACATCATCACAATCAGTCGCGCCAGTTTCACGTCTTTAATGGCGGTAGCTTTAGTGTACATAAGTTACAGCTGCTTAGCAGCCACTTACGGCATCGCTGTTTTCAGTTGGCATATTAAGCTTTTCCAGTTCGCTCTTATATATACAGGGTGTATCAGCAAACACTTTAAAAAATGTTTAAAAGTTGCCTGTGGCAGATATGACAATTCTAGTTGATGAGCTGGTCTACTCGAAGCGGTGGACAATACTTGCAAAAAAAAAAAAAAATCTAGATGCAAAATCGGCGAATTAATAAAAATATCACTAATTAAGTGTCTGAATAATTACATTATCTGTTCATATTGCAATTTACAAATTCTAGCCATGGAGTTCGCAAGGCGGACCCACATGGAACGAATTTTCAAGGTGACACCAGTTTCGAGATATAAATTCCCCGAACTTTGCGGAGAAATCCATTGGCGTTCCAGTTAATTTGTTAACAAAACGTCGTTTCATGCACTGAAGCACACAATAACTGGAACGCCTATGCATTTCTTCGCAAAGTTCGGGAATTTGTTTCCCCAAACTGGTGTCGTTCTGAGAATTCTTTCCAAGTGGATCCACCGTGTGAAATCCACGGCTAGAATTTGAAAATTGCAATATGGGTCATAATATAAGTAGCTAAAAAGTTAATTAGTGAATTATGGTTTATTAACGAGGGTAGCGATATGGGCTTGTTGGTCGGTCATCATTTAAATGTATCTGTATACAGTAAAACAAGTACACAAGAAGAAGCGAAGACGAAAACAAGTTCTTGTCTTCGTCTTCGTTTCTTCTTGTGTCCTTGTTTAGTTGCGCTACACAGATACCTTTGAATATTATTAACTAGTCGATTACACATTTCAATTTCTTGGGCAAGTAGTGTCCACCGCTTCGAGTAGACAGGCTCATCAACTAGAATTGAGCTATTTGCGAGAGGCAACCTTTAAAAAATTTTGAATGTGTTCGCTGAAACACCCTGTACATTCCTCCTTTAACCTCATGTGCCCTTAAAGCTGGGCAATGCATTCATTCTAAATGCGCTTTGTGCAACGTCCCTCCTCGGATATCTCCATGGGAGGCGCCACTTAATTAGGACCAATTGCCCTACAACGCAACCATGCGTTCTGCATTCTTGGTGACTTTCATTCCGCGATTTCCCCGACTGAATGGTCCCGCATTCTGGAGACGACGTTGCTAATGGTTCTGTGGGCGGCAGTCAGCGAGGCAATCTCCGTTCAGTTCTTCCATAGTGGGTCATGGTAGAAGCACGTAGTGGCGTTCGGAACACTAATGACTTTGCGTTGACGTCTAGTGTTTGTTGGAGAGAGGGCCCTTCCTTTACGCAGTACGACTATATATTTTGCGGGCTATCAATCAAGACACGCCTGCCCGTCGCAATATCGCAACGTTGCGAATGTGTGGAGCATCCGACGTCATTCAAGTTTGCGGCGTTGGTCAACTGCGATGTCTCCGCGAACTTGCAGTGAAGTCACCCACGATTTTACGTGTAAGAAACTAATCTTCATTGTCGCAAACATCAGTTTGCACGTGAAAGTGAGCTGCCCCTGATCTTGCGGCAATGCGCTTGTCTTCAAGGCAGGTCTGCACTTACAGAGTACGCTTTGACCTTCTCTTAGTGCGCACAGGCGACAAGCATAATTTGTAGATGAGATAGAGTAAAAACTTTATTGAATATAAATAAAATAAAATAAGGCACGATGGTTGGAGCCCATATTCCAGGTGAAGTTGAACTTAATATGTTGATCGCCGACCATCTGCGAAATACTCGATTCAGAACATCCCAGGCTAACACACCCAGGGCTAGATCCACTACACATAATATACCACAAAAAGTAAGTAAGAGGCCAGTGGAGCGCTAACCCAATTTGTGACAGCATCAGAAGCGTAGCCCCAGTACGTGGACTTGTATCCCATATCTGGCAACCTGTTTTTCTTCCATTGTCATTCCCCTTTACGATTTCTACATTTAAATTAGGACTATTGATTCAACCTACATCTTTCGTGCATTTGTTCGTATTTCGGCTTTATATGACTGTGAGTAACAAAAATCGGGCCACTCTGTATTCCGTCTTCACTCTCTTCATGTAAATATGAGGGCGGTTTCAGTGTTTAGGAACATAATGACAAGCCGTAGGATCTGGATGAGAAGATAGGGTAGAAACGGTGGCTTTGTTTCAAAGTTATTTATCTTAAGATCTGAGCTGGTGGTTTCTGTTCTCCGAGTGCTGTTGTCTTCATTTGTTATGAGTGCGCATATTTTGTCTCGAATTTATTAGTACTTTGCCGCCTTATTTAGTATCCCGAGGGTTGTGGGAAAAGCTATTCGAGCTTTTACAAATATAGCGTCGTATGCAGCTGAACTATATTGTAGCGTCTGCCATATTGAAATGCAAAGAGGAAGAAAACGCAAAATTATTCACGGTGGAACTCGGAACGTAAAGCTTTTGTGGTGCTATTGTTGACAGAAAATGAAAAAGACAAATAATGTGAGAAACGGCCTGACGTGGTATTTTGGTACAGGGAAATGGAGGCATACTAGTTCTGCGTCATTCACTAATTTTCCATAATCCATAATGGTTGAGACGTTTTCGCGCTTCTTTGTAAACTATTTTAGAACCGATATAAAATTTCTCCTTCTTATTATGAGGAACCAAAAGAGAATTTTATTCTACCCTTTCTACTTTCCCTAGTACGGGATAGCCAAGCGAAAATTTATTCTCAACATGCTTCTTTTATTTTCTTATCATATCGTTAACTGCATCTCACACCTGCCTTCGTTCGTGCGGCGAGCATTGGTGTTGGTGTGAAATGAAAAAGCGTACGCAAAGCACAGCGGGGTATGAAAGACGCGAGGTGGAAAGCGGAGAAGGAGGGTATGGCAAAAGCTTCAGAATAAAAGCGCAGTGCGGCGACGACGGCTATGAGATGGCGCTAGAGCAGCGCGCGTCGTCAGGAAGGCCTTTCCGCGGCGGCTTCTGTGAATCGCGCCCGCACGTCGCTCAGGCGCTACCTCTCGCGTTCTCCCGATTAGCGAGGCAGACGCGCCACACTTTGCTCTGTTTGCAACGTGCCGCACGAGGCAGATTGTGCGCGCCAGCCAATATATCGCGAAATGAAAACATGTATATAGCTGCGCTCAAATTTCACATTAGGGAGTATCGTAATCGTTGGTGCTCTTTTTATCTTCTTAATCCTCACCGCAATTGGTCCATGCGGATATTTACAACGGGCCTATCGAATTTTGCTTTGTCATGCTCTTATCAGAAATGGCGCTTGAGAGAAGCGTTTGCCAGCAAATCAAGCAAGGCTAGCGTAGCCTACTGCCAACACTGCCCTCCTCCTTCTCAGGCGAGGGTGTACGATACTACTAAACACAACTAAACACAGTCACGATGGAGCCAATAAAGATCAGACTTTCGTTGTGTCTTGTCTGAGCGTTTTCGGTTTGACCCGCCAGCACCATTTGATAAAGGCTACGCCTACAGCGGAGACGATTTGCGAAGTGGTAGGTGAGCACGACTTTCGTGAAGCTATCATTACCCAGTATTCCAAGACTTGTGCCGATAGCCAACCGCTATGGCCGTCTCTTGGCCGCGGCTCTGTGTGATGGGACGTGCTCGCAGTTCGCGAGACGCTTTTCTTGAATCACGTTTCGTTTCTGCAGTCGTTCCATTCTGTGTCATGCGTCCGTGGTAGTAGTTGGGTGCATGAATGCGGCAAATGGGTATGCGGCGTTGATGCACGGAAAAAATCGAGTACACGGAACAGTTCAAGATTCCGCTGTTTTCAATCGTCGAAATGACTCGGCCAAACAATTAATGAAATCATGAATCTTTCCTAAAGGAGCACATCACTGACCCATACACTTTGTAAGCTAGTTGGAAAATGCTTATAACCTTATTTTTTTCAAGATGCTGCATGATCGGTATCTATAGTTTGAGCGTTTACGTAAACGTTCGCCTTTTCGAGCGGTAGCTACTTCTGCCTTCGCCTCCCCCCCCCCCCCCCCCCTCTAAGCTTCCAAATTTCATAAAATATTTTCGAATCGTCACAAAAATATTTATGATCTGTTCTTACGAAGTTACAAGTGACACGCCCAAAAGTTACTCTGCGGCCTTTCAGCATAAAATGTAGCAATTTATAAACTCATGGTGTTTTCATATACGCTTTCCGGTGGTTCTATCCGCAAAGTAGACAAATATTGCAGCACCGATAGAATTTTTGTGGTTGTAAGTCATGTACGACCAGGTGGAGGGGGTGTTTCATGAATCACAGCACAGTTTTACGATATACAACTTGTTTTCGCAAGATAGAAAACCTAGTCCAATCCCAAAAACTTAAGTGCGAGGTTTCCTGAACGATAAACGCATAGATGGAGAGCTTAGTGGCGGAAGACTCAAACGCAGAAGTTGAAACTGGTAAGGGCAGCACAACGATGGTGAGTGCTCAGCTAAGAGCTTATTGTCTGCTAGCGTAGCGTGCTGAACACGGTGTATGCTGGACACGATGCCCGCTAATATTAGTAGTCGTTTCAAGGAGCACAGTAGTGAAAATACATGTGCGTGCCCTCCAAAAACTCGTATATTGTCTACTACGTTCATTCGAGAATGATTTCACTACATTAATTAATGTCAACGTAGCCCCTGCCAGAATGGTTGTGCTTGTCAGCAGGTCGTGTTGTTGTTGACAGGTGAACTTTATGACACATCAGCGTATATCTTTAATTAGTTGCAATGTAAGCCGAGTTGATGCTATGGAGAGAGATTAGATGAAATCGCTGTGATCACAGTAAGGTTGCACTGACGAGGCAAAATTTTGTTGGCACTGCACCTAACTACCGACATCAGGTGCGGGCACCGAAAGCCCCCCAACATAGCAGACATAGCGACGTACAGTGCGCAGACGACGAGGCTCCCGTAATTGAAGCTGGTCACGAATGCTCGCCTGTCGGACTTCCGTGTACGACTGACATGTGGCCCCTTCTGTTTCTCTCATGAACCTTGCTCCTATATGTGTTTCTGTCGTTTTTGTCGTGTATTTGGTATTTTTTCTTGTGGAATATTTGCAAAAAGATCCAGCCAGGACATGACCGCTTTGCGAAATATGGCGCAAATGAGGTAGGCGGAAACATTTTCACGTCTGCATTTTTGCCATTTCTTGAATCAGTAGAGACTGCAGTTCAAGACTATGCGATGGCGCATCACGAAGCCTTTAAGCGCATAATTTTTCGCTTTCGTTAACGTTCATTTTTAATCCAGCACAAATTCGTGAAAAACCCAAAGGAGACGTTTGACCTGTGTGCTTTTTCCTGTGTATTTTGTTCTTATTGCTCTACTTGAAAAATCTTCAAAATCTGCTATCTTATAATAAAGCGAGCTGATAGAACTAGTTCGTAGTTACCTGGCTCATGTGCCGGTGTGCGAGCATAGTTGTCAAGTTATTTACGTTTTCATCATACAAGCTTTCATTCACTCACATACTGCGGAAACCTATCAAAAACAAAGCGAATGGTTTATTAGCACGATGATTCTCAGCTGAGCTAGTTGGTTCATGCTTTCTGAGAAATCAGCAGACACTCATCTTGATTAGCCGAAAAGAATGTGTCGTCTTGTTACCGTTTTGTCGAAATAAGTGCCTCCCTATTTTCCGGAAAGGTTGATCAGCGAACCTTTTATGGGGAGGATGATGATGAGAAGGAAAAAAGAGAGAGAAGGCAGATATGTTAACCAGAAATGCGTCTTGTTGGCCACCCTACTCTGGGGGACGGGAAAGAAGGAATAAAAACATAAGATAGATGAAGCGAGGGGAGGGAGAGGAAAGCCGCGTTGAGCTTCCGCACGCACGCGGAGGGCCTGAGCGAGTCAAAGGCGTTCACGTAGGCCAGTCGCCCTCAAGAAAGATAAATATGGAGAAAGCTCAGAGGTGCCTGGTGTGCTATTTGAAGTACCGAAAAATATTATCTGATGGCAGGGAACGTCAATTATTACGTAATATCCGCAATAGAATTGATTATTGCAAAAAAAATTTGTAATTTTCTACATTGTAGATTTTCGCGAGTAGCGGAATTCAAGCCAGCCAATGTGAAAAACACGCATGTTTAATGAAAATTGCGCTACTCAAGACCCATGTACAATTCCATGATCCTATTTATCAGTCTATTGCATATCATTAGTCTTATTGCATATCCTTATCGCTAAAATGTGCACAGAAATAAGGTCACGTTTTTCTCAGTGTTATCAAAAAGGTGCGAGAAAGGTTTTCGGGGAAAAAGGCACACATATGTTCAACAGAGATATCTTCTTTATTAGAGTCTAATGCAGCAATTGTGAATAAAAAACCGAGTTTTCCAACAGAAGTTTATACCCTACTGCCCTGGCATTTGATTGAAAGCTCACCTGTATTCTCGTACAAGTATAGCTACCCTTTTCGCTTTCCGCGATCCCACTTTCTCTCGAGCATTTCTTTCACGACAACTATCAAGGGTTCTCTCGTTGCAGCCTTGCACGATTTAACAACCACCTTGAACACGAAACAAGTGCCAAGTCGAAAAGGTAAATCTGCGAACGTACTGCGTGGGCATATTTTCCCAACTGCAACACCGCGAAGGCGCGAATCTGGCACAGCTATATCGGCAGAAAAAGGGCCTCAAGTTGCCCTGCCTGAGTCCTGCACGCAATGGTGTCACCGTTGAGGGCGATGATGGCCGAGTCGTTGACCTGTCCTTTCTGCACTTGCAAACATGCGAGTCACGAGCTCTCTCTCTACCACGGCGATTCGGCCGCGCAGTTTTCTATCCCTATTTATGTCGACGTTATTTTCTTTTTTTCAGGGATCACTATTAGGTTTGGCAACACCCAAAATCGGCATGCAAGGGAAAGGAAGTGGTGTTTGTTATGCTCATAAAGAAGTGGAATTCTTTCTTCCTAAGGGATATTTCCAAGAAGGATGTCTTGTTATATATTTACTCATTTTACACGGAGAAAACTGCATTTTGTTTTAACTACATCCACTTAAAGGGCCTAGAAAGGAGAGTAGAAGACAAATTAATAAACTTTACATTTTAATGAGGAAGTAGTCTGCTTTGATACACTGGCCGGAGGGACGTGGTGAGTAAAGGAGGCCGGCAAGCGAACAAGATTTCATGATTAGTAGTAACGATTTTAGATCTCTGAAAGAGTACGTTTATCTAGACCATGCACCTAATCTTTATCCAAACCCAACTGCAGATTGGGTTTCCTAGGTATACTTGATTGTGGCGCGCAATACATTTCGTGAAAAGGGAAAAAAAAAAATGTGATGAAATTTTTTGATTAACCACGATGGACGCCGTATTGGAAGTCCCAGAATAGTTATGACACCTGCGGCTTTTTAACGTGCGTTCAAACCGTTGTGCACGAGGCTTCTTACATTCCGCATCCGCGAAATTGCGGCCGCATGCGGCCGCGACTGGAATCCACGTCTTCGGTCAAAGAACCACAGCGTCGCAGCCAGTGAGCCACCGTCATAAAGCGTAATAATGCTGAATTACAAGACAATAGTGCTGGTCAGAGGGCGAACGCGGCTAGAAGATATTCTCATCGTCGTCGTCGTCGTCGTCGTCGTCATCATCATCGTCGTCATCATCATCATCATCATCGTCATCCACAATTTTATGTATCATGTTTAGTGCTGGATAAATAACTCCTTTAGTGATCTCTATTTACCCCTGCCTTGTGTCTGACGAATATCAACAAAGGGTTGGTTGTGTTGTTGTTCTTGATTTCAAAAAAAATAATAGTATTCTGCAAAAGTTGTAAGCAAAGTGAATAGAGATTATACTAGAAAGGCACTTCAGGCTTCACAATATATTTAACGTTCAAGTGCTGCCAATTTCGTTGTCATCTATCATATTATGACCAACGGTCTCTTCTTTATCCTTTTAGTAGGGTAGCTCGCCTGCTGGCATCATCGCCTCGCGATGTATTATTTGATGCTACCTCTGCTATCACAAGAGCCGTCCTTCACAAATTGTTGGTATAAGGTACTTTCCGGTTCGGCGCTTTGTAACTTCTAGGGTACAAGACCAAATTTTGATATGTTCGATGCGTTCATGTATGAAAAGCATGCTTCACCTCGGTAACATAATTGATAAGAAGAAACAGCCTTACAGGGTTTTACAGAGAAAGCCAGCAAGTGAGTAGGCCGCGAAAGCTGAAAAGAATGAAATGAAGCTTGAGAGAAACGAACATGTATTGGAAACAGAGTGTCATAAGGTTAACATGCTTCGACTCGCTCTTCCTGTGTGACAAAAACAGAGTGTGTGTGTGGGGGGGGGGGGGGGGGGGGCGGTGAGCAGAGGGAGACATTGCAGAAACAGCGTAGGTAACAAGTTCTATGGCGTAATTTTCGCATTTTCTATTTTTTTTTTCCGGCGTTGTGTTGTAGTGCGCCTTGTTTCTAGACCTTCTTGTTGTATTTTCTTTGCAGAAGTAAACAAAATGTAGCGCTTCTATAATTAAAATGCTCATGTTATATTGAGATTGTCTCTATTGTGACCCAGTATTCATAGATCCCTTCCTTGTCTGTCAAACCCGGACGCCAAGAATTGCTAAATGAACACGGCACAGGACACTTAATGTTAGCTTTTATTGTGCACTATATGCTAAGGAATCACGCTTATATCGTAATTGCTTCTTCGAGTCTCTTAGGTCATTCTCAGGCTTCTCACGATATAATGGCCCCGGATTTCTTGGCCTATTTGTGTTCAAGTGTTTGCCATTTATGCAAAAAATAAGTTTATGATGAGGAATACATTCTTGTGCGTAATATTTCACCATACAAACTAGACGTCACTTTGGTTTTCGTACAGCTAAGGTACTTAAAACTACGTAGAAAAAAAAGCGGGAAGAGTCGAGCGAAAATCTCGGCGTATTCAACGGCGCCTTTTCGATGGCACCCTCATCAGTGAATGTTTTCTTTTCTTTTTTCAATTATTCGTCTGTGTGGACCAAGCGCTATAATGCAGGATGAAAGGCATAATTTGTAAACTCTCTCTTGTTCACTGCTGTTATTTCCTGGCTTGTTTACTTCCCAGATCTGTTGCCAATTATGCAAATGTTGAGTTGAAGACAGCTAACTTTTCCAGCTCTTTTACGAAGCACGCATCTTCCAACGACCACGCACACGTGCGCCGTTGTATAGACTAGAATCTGTTACTCACGCCCGCCCGTTTACAGCAGGCGCATTTAATCTCGGACTAACCAGTTGTCTGTACAGCCCGCAATGTGCTGCCAATTTGGTGATGGGGTAGTTGATGACAAAACCATGGCGAGTGAACAATGACGGCAAACCCGTGATAAGAAGGGGCTGAGAGTTATTGCAATTTTCCTTTCTTCTTGTTCCCCCTGCTCTCATTGTCCCCGCCACAAGATGGCTGCGGCCTAGAAGCGCTACAAAGTGTGGTCTATACGCGCGCTTACCTTTCTGCTATCCAATGTCAAATCCGTGCGTCCATGTATGGAACTAATTAAAATGTTGAACTAACACAAGATATGACCACCTCCTGCTCCTCATCATATTAATTGTTCGAGATACCAAAACCTGGAAATTCTTTTTCGAACCAGTAACATCGAGAATGTTTATAAAGAAAATAAAACAATTTTCACGATATTAAGGCAAATCGCCCAAGTGCTGCATTATCAGGTAACATTTTCTTTTATTCTTAACATGTGCTCTAGTCTGGTGTTGCTTTTGTAACATTTTCTCAAGTGCCGCACATGAGTTGTTACAATGAGCTTAACAAAGAGCACAGACATTTTGATAGCTTCGAATGACCATTTTCTGATGAAGCACTCAGCAATTTAAAAGGCTGGCATCAAAGTGAGCCAGTGCTTCGCTTCTTTTCAACCAATGTTGATTTTGTCATACCAGGGCTGTACTGTCTTACGCTTTTCTCAGTTAATAATTGAAGAACATAGGTATGTGTGATTTTGATGGAGTGCACGTGAACTTGTTTTCATCTTTTCGCCAGAAAGAAATCCTCTTATCGCGAGGTATTATGCGCAGAGAATTCGTCTAAAAAGAAAGAAAGTCTGAAGCGAGTGTTGTACGACATAAAGCTACCCGTATCTTACAGTGCGGAATGCATGAAGAAATAGTCGTTAGTATTCACAGAATATGGGAATGGAAGACATGCAAAACACTCATAAAAGAAACGTGCTTTCATGTTCTTGAACAAATTATTAAGGATCTTTCAAAGCAGTTGAAGCACACCATGCCCTTCTTTCTTTTTCTAAAAGTTGTTCGCTCCAAAGAAATGATGAAATTTCTTCAGACCCAGCTTTCCTAGGGCTAGAAATAATCTCCTTTCGCAAAGTCGTATATTGTAAGTGCCTTGAACATCATGTTTGGAATGAAGATACCTTGTGAGTAACATAACGTAAGTACTCTGAAACGAAGGCATTTTATAATCTTCCTTTAGCTCTCTGCTTAATCTCGTCCTCTCATCTGGAACTGGCAGCTGCACATACACACGCTGTGAGTATAATGCAATGACGCAAGATTGCTACTTTTCACGGTTGTCTGGGATATGTACATAATCTTTCTCCTATTTGTTGAAATGTTGTTCCATTTCATATTGGACTAGGATGTTGTCATTGCATGTAGGAGCGCTCAGACGTTTCAGTAAGCATGACGCTACAAATTCATTTTGTGACAAATAGGCCGTCAATAGCATTACTGAGAAGCACCTTCGGGGGAAGAAGAGATTGATGACGAGAGCGGGTGGCATGTAGTGCTACACTGCTGATGTTTAATGATAGCTCCCTTTGGTTATGTGAGATGAAGCCAGAGTTTGTGGCAGAATTTGGATGTGAGAGAGGCCACAGCAGCTTTGCTGCTATCCTGACTTCTTTCACCCATTCACCCATGTACGGAGGCTACATTTCGCAGTGGAAAGTCCACCAAACGGGAATATGCACATACAAAGATAAACGCCGCAGCACAAGCGTCCTTGTACCACGAACCACCGCCAACCAAGACGATGATGATAGCGTAGAGACCACCACTACTGTCACCACGGCGGAGACGATGGCGACGTAAAGAGAAGGCTTCTGTGTGGCAAAATAAAATTGATTATGCAGTGAAAGCAATCTGCAAGAAACCGAGGGAGATGAAACAAAGGGGAACGCATTGAATGGTAAACGTCCTTGCCTGCAGGTGACATTGGCAAATGGCTTCTTGGTTGTCCGCTTTCGCGAACATTGAGAAAAGCTTTCAACTCGATCGCTGCCCGCGAGCTTACTTTTTTCTTCCGGCTGTTAAATTTCTTCTTTGCCTTTATTCTTCACGTTGCTAATATATAAATATGCGACAAAGAGCCGTAAACATTTCTTTTTCCTTACTTCATTCATCATCTACAGTCCTTCCTTTTCTATTCTTGTAAACACTGAATCACTCTTCTAATTTTCACAATCGTTAGTGGAACTCGACTCTGCTGTGGTTCCTTAGCTATTCAGTGACGTTTATGAATAACTGCCAATTTGCTAATATCAGACAAATAATGTTTAGGCTCATCTTATCCCCTTGCATGCTGTTACAATAGTCAAATCATGGATTTCAAAAGGTTGTCCTGATAAATAAATGCCTTTCCGATACTTTATTCCTACTGCGTAGAGTTGGTAGTGGCATGACTACACACCGGTCACGTGCCTTCGAATCTGCTCGTGTGGGAGAGAGGTTTGTACAGTGAGAAAAGCGTAAAGACAAATGCGCCGGTATGTACACCGCGAAGTTATTGTTAGATTTTGCTGGGTTGTTCTGGAGTTAAAATAAATAAAGGGGCTTCCGACTCCAATAATTCACTCACGTTAGCGGACTCAATAACCTAGATTGCAATTTTGATACACGGCTGTGAAACTGTGCTTGGTTTCTGTGTCTTGGTTTTTGTGATGAGTGCCATGGCTATGAATGATGTTGTTGAACGTGCTGACTGGTAATTGAATTGCTGTGTTCTGTATTTATGTTGCAGACATTATGTTGCGTATGTGAATATCTTGTACTAATTATTTGCTGACTTTCTATTCGAGCAGTGACTAGTCCCCCTTTTTAATATTGCCCACTGTCTGAATCCATGATGTCTGTCTGACTGAACTTTGTTGATTTATTTTGTCTGTGCATATTGTGCAAGGGGGCCGGAACCCTTGTCAGGTGCTCTGTCGAATTTAGCCTCGGCCCCTCTTAGACTGTGTCTGAGGAAACAATAAAGAAAGAAAGAAAGATAAGTACCTCACCTCCTTCATCTCAATGTCACGAAACGCTGTGCAAACATTGTTCATTATCTACAACCTCCTGCATATCTTGTTAAACCTCGTATGGCTTTATGCGATCACACACCTATTCTTCAATCACCCACAATTCTGTTCTCCAATATAATTATTTGTGGCAATACCGACCCATGTACGAGTTCATATCACTTCCCAAAACCTCCCCGCATAACAGCGTCGATGCATTTAATTTCACGATTCCTGTAAAACTCGTGACAGTCTGACAAAGTACAAACTATACCAAGGACGATTCGCTCTGCGTTAGTGTCTTTTGAGCTGCAATAAACACTTTAAAGAACCAGATATTAAGCATGGAATGTGTCACTCATTCTTGCCCTTGGGCTGACAAGCACCACTTTTGCGAACCTATAGACACGCCATGGCGTATAGCTTTCAGTTATTTTGTTCTAAAATGGGCGCTGTATCGTACATCTGCATTGCAAAAAAAATTTAAGAGACGCATGAAAATACGAGATTTACAGGTTATTTTGTAACCTAGAGTATCTCAACATACCTGTATATAAGAAAAAAAAATCCAACCTAATGTACACTATAAATTTGGCCCAGCTTACCACACCGTGATGTAATTCTCATCTGTCACCTGCCTGCCTGCAGCCTTTTTCCCCGTCTGCCCGTTTGTTCATGTGTGTTTGCGTCATTCTCTAAAGGCTGAATAGTGTTCGTGACAAGTTGAGATAGAAAGAAGAAAGAATTCGGCTTGTACCATACCTCCGCAAGTTGAATTGCACAAGGCAATTAGCTAAAATAACTTGCGGCACTTTTTACTCCGGACGGCTTGTAAAGCGGCTAAGATTACAGGCTAAGTACCAATGGAATAGCTACACATAATAGATATAAATGCGGGGTTAATATTATTACTTTTTTACAGTAATAGCTGTCATGGGCTCACTCCCATAGTCATTTTGATGTCCGTTGCTGCCGTCGCTGTTCACTTAATCGTGTATGTCGCAAAAATCCTAAAGTACTTTCACAGAATGTCTTCAAAAACAAAAGAATAAAAAAGGAGCAGTCACCTGAGTGCTTTTGAACTACGGTAACAAAGATTGTTAGATTAACAGTCAAAGGTTTTACTTCTGTCACAAAAGTTCTGAGCCACAAGAAAACACTACGCCTGGAGAGCGCTGCCATGCTGTTCGCTGCAATGATTGGCTAACGTCACGCACTGGAGACTGTCTCTATGAAAGTGTTTTTTTTTTTCATGGTGTTTTAAAGGATACTTGCGCTCTGTACTAAACAACCTATGCTGGAAGGGAACGGAAAGTGTGGTTTAAGGGCGAGGTACTTAGGTTAGGAGAGTAATGCAGGAGTTTAGTTCTTTACTGTTGCCCTAATGGTGATGGAGCTATGTTATCTTCCCCTCTCGAAAACCTTAAAGGGTACGCACGAAAAGATGGATCCTGGTACTTTGCCTTCACAATGAGTTTTGGGGGTAATTTTGCAATAATCCCAGAAGGTATGTTGTCGATTCGCCGCCGGTATTACCGCCAGTGGCCTACATCATTTGTTGCTTGAAAATGGCGTGTTCCCATAGCATGTGTTGTGCTGTTCGGAGTGTTGCAGATTGCTTGCAGAAAGAAGTTTTAATTTCTCCAAAGATGAGGCCCTATATGATGGTGTAAGTTCCAATGTGACTTTGGAAGCGGCGTGTAATGATTTGTTGCGTTGTACTAACTGAAAGAGGGTCTGTCCAGACGTGCTTACTGGTTTTTCGATGTGCTTTTGAGAGTTCGTTTTCTCTCCGGCTGGTGCTGCAGGATATCATCCTCTGCATCATAATATTTTTGTAGTTTTTGCACCGTGTTGCCTGTGCTCGGCTGTAAGGCTTCTCGAGCAGTTTGGCGCGCTCTTTCGTTGCCAAGAATGTTGGTATGTGAGAAAATCTGTTTGAGCAAGAAAGTCGCTTCTTGGAGCCTGTATTCCTTCGCAGCATCTTTAACTGCAGCCTCTGAGGATTTTTTGTTAGGTTGGCACACATGCTTACATGTGAAGATATTCACGGATACCCAAGACGTCCAAACTCACTGGAGCTTAGTTATGAACCAGCCCCGAAGTGTTAAATGAGAGCAACAGTTCAAAAGCAGGATAGGTAAGAGGAGAAAGAAATAGCCACGTCTTTCCTTTGCACCACTACGCAGTGCTACCTTCCCGAGATTTTGACCATGCGGTCCAACTTTATCCGGCTGCTCGAGGCCGCGTTTGGCCTCGAGCAGCGCGTCGCGCGACAATTTTTCGTGTATTCGCGGGCTTGTTTCATGCTCGGAAAAACCCTTTTATGTAGCCTGTATTCTGCAACAAAAAGCTATATCGGGAGTTTTTCATGTTGTTCTACAATTTTCTCATTGCCACTTTTAATCTAATTATAATAATGTTTGAGAAGTTGTATAACTAATTGAGACTAATAATCTAGTTAGGCGTAATGAAAAAAAAATAATCTGAGTATCGCCAAGCGACGGCAAACAACGTTTCCTTTATTCTGTCCAGCTACGTGACATTTGCGTGTTTTTAATGTTTGGCTCAAGTTAGGTGGGACACCCTGTATAACAAGCCTGAACAATCACAATAATGTGCTTGGCATTGAGAATGGCGCATCCGCGAAATTCTCGGTGGCCGCCCTCTCAGATTTGAGCGGCTTGGCCGTCCCGACAGGCCCCCCCCCCCCCCCCCCCCCCCCCCCCCCGTTCGTGTCTCGTCGACGTGGCTTTCTGCTTGACGCCCATGGCGCGCTCATTAGAGAGTAATATGAGAACGCGTTAGCTTGCCCTCAAGTGTGGCCATGATGTTTACGGATTTTCGGGTCGGACGTGCGAACATTTGTTCTTATTTCTGCCGCACTTAGCCCCCCTAACAGGCAACCCGTAAGCCTTTCATTAGTGCAGAAGCATTTCACTAAGCGTTTGAAAGCACGTCGACTGAAAAAGGTTCGATACTAAAAAAAAAAAAAAAAACGCGAAATGGGTGATCACACCGCATCTAAGCAATTATAGCATGTGTTAGTTCCGCAAACTGCTCTGATACATGAGTACACACAGGGGTTGCGTGACGTGCCAGGAGTTTACCTGTATATAACCCAGCCCAAGCAAACTGTCATCGAAGGCTCCTTCGATGGCCAAAGGACAAGACGTTAGTATTCAGTGTGAGTATAAGGCTCTCAAGAACCTAATCGTGCGACGAAGCAAGATAACAATAGAGCGCTGTTTACGCTTTCTTTATGCCCCTTGCTGTAACGTTGGCACTCAACGTGGTTAGACTTTCTGATTAATGTACCATTTCTCCCGATAGCAGGTCTTTATTGAATGTAACATCAGGCTGCGACAAACACACATTGTGTCATAGCTATAAGTAAAGTATTCAACGCAACCGCTCGGAAGAGAAGCATGTTTATATTATTATAAACGTCTATTTCGCAGCTATGGAATAGTTATACCCGCTGTGGTTGTTTAGTGGCTATGGTGTTCGGCTGCTAAGCATGAGGTCGCGGGATCGACTCCCGGCAACGGCGGCCGCATTTCGATGGGGGCGAAAACACCCCTGTACGTAGATTTTGGCGCAGGTTAAAGAACCCCACTACGGCGTGCCCCATAATTAGAAAGTTGTTTTGGCACGTAAAACCCCATAATTTTTGTATGGGATGGTTAAGTTAGCTTTCCCTTGTAACCGGTTTTCACGTAAACAATTATGTTCTACGATAAGTGTTGTAGTAGAGAGAGAGAGAGAGAGAAGGGAAGACAGAAAGGCAGGGAGGTTTATATATAAGTTTTATAGTAATCAGCAACATAGGTATTAGAGCTGAATGGCCCATCAAATGTACTTTGTAAACAGCGCCCAAAAACGCGTGCTGAACGATCTACCAGCTTCAGCCACAGGCTCACCAGTATAATTCATCCTTCTCAGGAATTTTTTAACGCTTTCCCATAAGTTTACGCTGTCTGTGGTGATTTATTCACTGTGATGCTCCGCTGTCGAAGGCGAGGTAACTGATTTAATTATGGGTAGCAACGGTTAAAATGGCATTAAAATATGATTTTCGCGAGCGTATAAATATGCGCAGATCTGCCCTGCACCCATTCAGCAAGATATCTTAGCGCGGTCATTTGATGACACACAAAAAAGTAAAAGGAAAAAAAGCTAGCCATCCCACTCAGTGAAGGTAAATTACCAGCGAAACTGCAACAAACGACAAAGAGGGGAGACAGAATTTTGAACAAAGGTACAAGCACGCTTATTGCCTTTATCGGTGGTCATCGTGACGGAAGGTACTCACACACGTTTTTTTTTATACGTTCGTGTTCATTCGCGTTATGTTTTCGTTATAAATATTGTTGTATTCATATAGGAGGTTGTTTGGCCAAGTACCAGGGTGGCCAATTCTGCTCTGGTGAGGGAGTGCGTTGCCGGTTCTGGTCACCGGGATCAGGCTGCACTCCGCGCCTGTTTATGCAATTTTATCAACACGCGGATTTTTTTACTCCGGTGGAAAATTGCGCTACACTGGGATTCGAACCACGGTCCTCTTGCACGCGAGCCGGATGCTCTACCTCTACGCCACCGCTGCACCACCGTAGTCCTCCATAAAGAAAGCAACAAAATTCCAATAAAGAAAGGCGTCAGGCAGGGAGATACCATCTCTCTAATGCTATTCATAGGGTGTTTACAGGAGGTTTTCAGAGACCTGGATTGGGAAGAATTGGGGATAAAAGTTAATGGAGAATACCTTAGTAACTTGCGATTCACTGATGACATTGCTTTCCTTAGTAACTCAGGAGACCAATTGCAATGCATGCTCACTGACCTGGAGAGGCAAAGCAGAAGGGTGGGTCTAAAAATTAATCTGCAGAAAACTAAAGTAATCTTTAACAGTCTCGGAAGAGAGCAGCAGTTTACGATAGGTAGCGAGGCAGTGGAAGTGGTAAGGGAATACATCTGCTTAGGACAGGTAGGGACCGCAGATCCGGATCATGAGACTGGAATAATCAGAAGAATAAGAATGGGCTGGTGTCCGTTTGGCAGGCATTCTCAGATCATGAACAGCAGGTTACCATTATCCCTCAAGAGAAAAGTGTATAATAGCTGTGTCTTACCAGTACTCACCTACTAGGCAGAAACCTGGAGGCTTACGAAAAGGGTTCTACTCAAATTAAGGACGATGAAAAGATCTATGGTAATAAGAATGATGGGTGTAACGTTAAGGAATAAGAAAAGAGGAGATTGGGTGAGGGAACAAACGCGAGTTAATGACATCCTAGTTGAAATCAAGAAAAAGAAATGGGCATGGGCAGGACATGTAATGAGGAGGGAAGATAACCGATGGTCATTAAGGGTTACGGACTGGATTCCAAGGGAAGGGAAGCGTAACAGGGGACGGCAGAAAGTTAGGTGGGCGGATGAGATTAAGAAGTTTGCAGGGACAACATGGCCACAATTCGTACATGACCAGGGTAGTTGGAGAAGTATGGGAGAGGCCTTTGCCTTGTAGCGGGCGTAACCAGGCTGATGATGATGATGATGCATATTCGTTATATACATTCGTGTTTTCAATTCGCGATATATGGAGGCAAAGAATTTGAGACGCAGGTCACCGCCCCGCCTGGCAGTGCGCCAGTGCCTTCAGCACCTTCGCAGAGGGAGGGACAGTGTGGGAATGCTGTCATGATGAACGCTGTCGTAGCCAGCTGTGGAAGCAGACTGCTGCGAAGGCGCGAGCAGTGGCGAGAGCGAAAGGGGCAGTACGGGAACGCTGGAATGATGAGCGGCAACGGATCCAGCTGTGAAAGAAGACGACGACGACGAATGCGCGAGCAGTTGCACGAGTCATTGCTGATGGCGATAGTTCTTGCTCGCCCACATGAAGTGCCTTCGCTGCAAAATAACCGGTCGAGCGCACGCCGAAAATCACAGTGCCTCCTTTGCCGCACACGAGCGGCCTTGGACTTCGGTAGCGGTGAAAATACTTTGTTGAAATATGGATGACATCAACTCACAGGGCAAAGAATAATTAAAGTTATGGATGATATCACAGAGGAATCTGGTAATCGGGCTCCGTTTCGTTGTAGCTAACCGTTCTGTAATGGTAAGCTGGGGTAGTGGCCTGAGATAAATATTGATTGTTTCTGTATATCGTGTTTTTGTCTGTACCTATTTTGTCTTTTCTGTGACTCCCTCCTCAGCCAGTGCCTCGTACGAAACCAGTAAGCAAGTCTTAAATAAATAAATAAATAAGACGAGACTTAGTCGCTGTTTTCCGTTCTTCTTTTATATCCTTCTTTGATATTTATCTACAGTCATCACTGTACCTTTGGTTCTAAATCACGTTTCTCGTGAACTACTTATTATATTTCTGAGGGCCTTTCTCTTTGCTGGTAATGCACTTCAGTAGGCTTGGGACTGAACAACTGCACTTCGCTGTTATTATGTCGAACTCTTTCGTTAATCCTTTAACTATTGGCCGAATATTAGATCCGGTGCAGTTTCACGCCCTGTAAGGGATAGAAAGAGAAGCTTTTTAATATATCCTGTAGAGGTAGAAAAAAGAAACTGCGTATTCTTACTCATGACTAATTTCTTCATGATGCCTACGAAGTGCAGCTAGTGTCTTCCTTATTTAGTCATGCCTACAATAGACAGCATCAAGCTGCTACTGCCAAATGAAAAAAAGTGTTGCATTTTTACAACTGTGCACGTGTCATTTGCAGTAGCTGCTGTCGACATATTTAGACAGTGCGTGCTTGCAAGAGCCGGCGCAAAAGCAGCGGATATAGAACCTTGCGGATGTGACAGCCTGAGCCTGCATTCACGAATAAAGCGTACATCATCACCTAAATAGCAGTGCACTTTATGAGAAACAGCTGTCGCGAACGACGCAGAGGACGTTATTCACAGAGCCTGCTTGCGTGCCTGGACACTATGGTGCGCGTACCACGCAAAGGGGGCGCTGGTAACGCCGACAACAGTGCCTCGTTCTATCGGCTTAACAAAATACTTGCTGCCCTAAGCTATACAATGTGCAGGGAGGAAAGCGTCGTCATTTTCGTGTGCAAATATTTGCGTGCGGCGAGCCTCTCGCGTGGCCGTTGAATACGGACCATGGCGCGTCGTTATGACGCCACCACCGCCGCCTAGGCTGCGACAGGCCGTTCGCTCCTGCTCGCCTCAGCCTGCTTTGCGTGATAGCAGTTCGTGCGCACGGGTCATTCGGTGGCTTAGGAGGCAAAGTGGAGCTAAACGGCTGGCAGGGTGCTTGGGGTGCCTGGTGTAGCAGTGTGGTTACTTAAAGGTTCTCCGGAAAGTGGGTTGTCTCGTGGTTTGTCGAGAAACGTTGACAAAAGGCTCAAGAGTGTTCGCCATGTGCACAACGTGTGCGATGGACGTTAACTTATACGAATGAGCAATACCTACGAGAAATTCAAAAGCAGAAGAAAGGCGCACCGTCAGAGATAAGAAGTGTCCATGGGATAAAGGAGGAAAAAATTTTCCAAATATAATTTACATTAGCTGCACAACTGTGATTTGCTACCAATGACCGTGTCATGCAAATTGTTTCGCAATTTAGCTGATGGGCAGACGTATGTCTCCAATGCACATATGGATTGGAGAGTTAAGTTGATTGCAACAGAGTGGTCACAAAACCTCCCTAAGGAAAAAAACATCACCCTGTTTCATTTAGCCAGTAAACTGTACTTACCGACATGGTACTACTCCTCATTTGATTTAGGTGAGCATAGTAAATACAGCGTACTCGTTCTTATAGGAAGCAGTATATTTAACAGGTTGGTAGCACATAACAATGTGCATGTACAATGCAAAATTCACAATTCGTTTGTTTGGCGCTGTAAGTTCTGCGGAATCAAGCTATGCAATTCTGAGAGAGTACTCAGGGCAGTGCTTTCGTGGGCAAAGTGGAATTGTACTACTTTTGCTTAGCGTTAGACTACTGTTGCAGTCCCAACACCTCCACTCCATTGAAGAGGGGGGCTGACACCTCCCTTAAAACAGGCGTGCCTATAGTCGCCTACGTCAGCGCTTGGCGATGACCCTTTGCAATGAAGTCGCGTTAGAGGATCAACGCGTAGCTGCGTGGGGATAGTAGGGAACACAAGTCTCCTGTGCGGTCGTTGTCCCTACGAACACTTCTGCTTCTTGCTTCTCAGATGGCAAGCGAAGGACATCATCAGGTGATTCCTACTGTAGCCTCTTCATCCAGCTGTACTGTGCTGCGACATAGAAATTATGCCTCGCTTTTCGCTGTGGCAAAATACTTTTTCGGAGACTGCGTCGTGGGAGGAATGAAAGAAAATTCATACTGCAGTGTTCTAATGGTAGCTTCTATCGGCATAATTCACCTATTGTAGCTATGCAGAATAGAAGAAATATTTGCAGGCATCTGAATCTAAAAAAAACGCTATTAACCATTTTAATCAGTGGCTCACTTCTGCCAGTTAGTATCATCGAGCTATCATCAGTTTCTCGAATTGATGCTCCCAACATACATTTCCTTTCTCTCACGTGTACACATTTGTCATTTTTGTACATTGAGAAGGCAGTTATTGAATGCTGCATTTACCGGTTGGCGAGTCAGTCCAGTGAACGATCCTGCATTAATTACTTGTTTCACCAATCTGCTAGCACACATTGTGCTTCTATAACTTTAAGAAGAACTGATGCAGCTAAGCGCCTAAGCAAACTTTCGCATAAAAAAATAAAAAGTTGCATGCACGTGATTTCACTCATCATCACATGAATTCACTCGACCCTTTTATTCAACGATTTGTCAATTTTAACGTTCTAAACATAAAGTGGAGAACTAATTCTCCTTCACTATCACCCTTTTCGTCACAAGCTAACGAATGACAGGATGTTTGTATTATTGTTGACGCTGCAACTGGTAACAGAACCAACGTGCGTTTCACTTAATGCCGCGAATCCCGCTGACTTCATCTTGACAACTCACTCTGACCTAATCTCAGCTATCGGCTACCGACCTGCTATAAATAATTATTGCTCGCTTGCACTTTTTATTGACAGTCTAGCTTCCGAGCAAACAAACCAAGGTAAACAATACGCAATTATGAGGCAAACTTTAACACTATAAATAATGAATTAACAGTATTCCTTGAAATTTTTAAGGGGAATTTCGACGATCGATCTATTCAAAACAATTCGTACCTGTTCGCTATTAAAGCTCAGGAATTCAGTGAGAGTTTATTCTATATCGCACCATCATTTCTAATCCTCGTGCACCGTGGCACAATATTAATCGCAAGCACCTATGTTAACGTAAAACTGATCTCATTACTCTGCACTCAACTAGCCTACTAATTAACGCTGGACTACTTATAAGAATGAATGTGAGACCTACACAGTAGCATTAAAAGCGCGAAATCAGATTTTGTTAGTCTAATGTGCTTCCGTCTATGTTGAAGACTAACATTAAAGAAGTTACGAGCGTAATTAATCCTATGCGGGACATATGTATAGCTCCGAAAGAGTCATCCGGGACACTGCGCTGCTGTCCTTAACGATATGTTTGTGCAAAATTTTTTAACTGCTTGAAATTATTGCCTACGGCATTACAATTACGTAGTCATGCCTCCGGCGATTGTTGAGACCTCTTGCGTTGTGGAAACTTGTCAGCTCACCAATACAAAAACTCCTCCCCCGGTAATGTTTTTAGTGACACATTCTTTAAAAAAAATTCCTAAAGTTGTTAGTTCCATCATTGTAACTAAACTTTTCAGCAATCACTGGAAAAATGTGTTCAGAGGATTCTCCAAGCCAATTTTCTACACTGCGCGATTCACGAGCTCTCGCCCTGTGGGAAATACGTGGCCATGCCCTGTGTTCTGAACCCCGTTGTTTGAGCAGCTAATGTTATGAGGATCTATGAGCTCAATTACTGCCGGATCTGTAAATTTTTAAAGACGTCAGAATCTGTGTTCGCAGACGTGACGTGCCACGCGGTAATTATTTGCCAGAGTTTCGGAAAAGTTCTGTTTCGTTTCTGTAACCTTGGCGAAGAAAGGATGAGTTCCTTGTACAGCCGGATCACCTCGTTCCGCTACTGTCTATATAGTCGGCTTAACGAACCAAATGAACAAGCTCAATGTGAAGCCACTAGAACAGGTGTGCCTCATTCATTACTTGTATATGGTCCTAAGAGTTTCTGAGCTGAACTGCAATTTTTTGAGAAGCAGGTGCAAATTCGAAAGTGGGAGCATTTCCGTGGCTGTTCAAGAATTGCCCTAAAACTGCGTTTACGTCCCTATTTGTAACAAGGATCTTCGGTGATCTGCACACACATTTCTGCGAATTATCTTTTGGCATTGATGTCAGGAATAAGGAACTACAAGTGTTCGAAAATCGATTTAACAGGGATGTGGGTTCACCTTGGAAGTACAATGAAGAAATTGAATCAACATGGCACTATACCCACCTTTGGAAGGAAGCTTTCTCAATAATGAAAATTAGGAAATCGGGACACAGGGACAAATTATCGGACGAACACCTGCCTTCTCTGCTTATTATTGTCTCTTCATACTTGCCACCACATTTGACTAAAAACGAAAGGTCAGAACATCAGATCCACCACTAACATTAGCCCCATTGAAATGTCTTGGCTCTGGGAGGCAGTTGACATGCATTCAAATATAGTATATTCTGCTTAGGGACCTGTGCGTTATTTTGCTGTCGTCGAATTCTTCCCTATATTTACATATTTTGATATCGCAAATGCAAATATCTGAATATTTTCTTCCATCTCGAATTTTTGCTAAGAATCGTACCCTATATTTATTTCATGACATGATTACCACCCTTGATGTTTTTATTATTCATCTGTTTTGCTTTAACATGTTGGTATTAGTACCCCCTCCGATTAGTCCCCTCGGTTCCCCTTCTGGTGCACTGCATGGTGAGGGCCTCGACTCCGCAGGTTCGATAACTTCAGGTAGCCATTACCAGGGTTTATCGGTCAGCTGCCGACTCCTAAATGTTTTTATACTGCGTCGTGCCATCGGTAAAAAGGATCATCCGCCGCCATGGCCATGAGTGTCGCTCTTGAGATTTTGTGCACATAGATATATACCCAAAAAATGTGGACATTGGAACTGCCGCCGCCGTAGCATAATTAGCAGTGCAGCGGACGCCCAATGCGGAGGTTGTGGGTTAAGCTCCTCCCAGCGGCAAATTGTTTTCTCAGCCACTCTCATTTCCCTTTAGCTTATCATTTCTACACTTCAATTAAAACCACAAAATTATTTCGTCTCTGCTTTCCATGACTTCATTATCTGTTGGCTTCATACGGTTGTGACTTACCAAAATCGGGCCCCTTGGTTACCCTTCTTCTCGTTCGGTGTCTTATAGAGTATCGCGTACGTTATAGCCAGCAACTGGCACCGTTTTCAGCCGGAAATTTCAAGCGTTTCTTATTATGGTACATTTCACTCCTGACCTCATGTGTGTTGTACTTCAAGACTTGTTTTAATGCCATCTCACGTTTTTTTATTGCAGTATGTGACAAATGGAGTCATCTTCTGTTCTATGTAAATATTGTGAGGTCGCTCCACGCTCCAAAAGGCCTTTTTATTATTTATGTTCGATGTGTTATTTGCCGTAACTATAAAATGTGGTTTGTACGTAAACAGAGAATTGCTACGTAAACCAATTCTTACCACCTCTCTGATATTGTTTCTTCTTTAATCCCACTTGAAAACCTTCGATGTGAGACTTATTTTTTAGGGTTTTGACGATTTCATTTGTTTAAATTTAGAGTACTTTATTAGTGGTTCAGTCGCGGTTTATTTTTCGACCAGGTCCATGGGTTCACCAGCGCCAGAAAGTTACTTTAGCGTGTGATCCGCAAGTGCTTGTGCGCACGTAAACATACTGTAGAAGTAATTTGTCCTTTTGGGGACTAAACTACCCAGCACGACAGTATAGCAATTAACACTGCCTGTTTGGAATACCAGTTAACATAAGAGAAAACAAGTGGGCCAACTTTTCAAAAGCTAAGTCGCATAGCACTTTTCAGTCTAGTTTTACCAAAATAGGTCGATACTTCAACTTGCACGGATCGTCTCTTCTGCTAGCTTATAGAACGTAAATATTGCCAAGAATAAGATAGCGCAACGTATAGGACTGAGAGCAAAACAAAACATCACGAAGGCTCCCTTTCTTGCGTGGGCTTCCAGACTACTGGAACATATATACGACACACAAAAGTCTACATGTATTCGTAGGAGTGGGTAGTAGCGGTAACGATGCACCAGTGACACGAATTCAAATAACCCTTTATAAAGAATGCTATTGCTTCCCAGTCCACCTCAAGATCATGTATAAATGGTAGTGGCGTCGAATCACGTGATACTAAACCTCTTTTTCCAGTCCTTTTGGCCTTGTTCATCCGTTCACTGGAATGACTTTCTGGACGAAGTTGTATATATAAATGATATCCAATGACTTCAAGCCACTTTAGCCAACACTATACAATCAAATGTATTATTTCTTATAACTAACTGCTTTTTTGTATATATCGTAAATTTTTATGATCATTTATTTAGTACATTCTGAAATAATAGGCAAATTGGATTTATTTTCTGACTCACTGCATTTTCGTTTCTTTGTTGTAGCCACTCCTCTTTACCCTTGGGTCTGAGGATATAATAAATAAATAAATAAATAAATAAATAAATAAATAAATAAATAAATAAATAAATATGGAAACCGTGCCTGCTACCTGGTACTTTCCGAGGTGAATACACACTACTTTGTCGCATAAGCATGGGTGTTGCCAACATCATCGCATAAATATTTTACAGGAACGACCGATAGTGCCTGTGATAGCGAAGAAACTCTAGAAAAGCCTCTGTTCTATTTCCTATCCATTAAAGATGAAAAGATTGCCATCCACATCGCTCTAAACCAGCTAGATGCACAGCCATTCTCGTTGGAATATACTCTGGGAACATGTTCTCGTATATCAAGCTGAGAATTTAATTAACGCGGTGACTTCAAAGCACATCGACCCTTGACTTTCTACCCTACTCTTAGTTTTTCCTCCCCTGTTCCCTTCCACGTGCAGGGCAGCATACCGGCTTCTTTCCTGATTAAGTTCCCTCACTTTCATTTCTTCTTCTCTCCCTCTTTGCTAATACTAGTATTGTTTATTTATTCTAGTCAGCACAGTGCTACCATTGAGTTAGCTTACGACACGTGTTTTTCCGCGCTCCCGTGCGGGATTTCAATACTTTGGATTTACTTGCGTAGTCTAATGAACACGGCAAGCACTGTGTAGCCCGCGGGCATCGCCAACGCCCCGCGCGCCCTCCAGCCTTTCTTGTTTGCTTTGAACTGCACACCACGCTGCCGCGCAGTCGCATCGTGCTCATTGTCACCCGTTCTGGAAATACACTGCTTCAAATTTGCTAGTGGCGTTGAATATTGCCCCCCTCGCTTCCAGACTGAAGCTTACCAACTGCACGTTGCCGCGAATCATGCCCGGCAACACAGGTCCGCCGTTGTTTTCGTCCCGTTTGTTCATCTCTATAAATAAGGTATTTGTCAGCGACGACAGACACTGATTGCACCGATGTCTAATACTATCTGTTTTCTCACGAACGGTCTCGCTATCCTAGGAAGCGCGATGGCACGCATGAGTCAACCAGTCATCTACTTGGCTACGGCAAGAATGCAGGCCTACGACGATAACCGTCCACTGTCATTGAAATCATAATTCCTCGCGCCATAAAATACCTGCTGAACTTTATAATTTTTTTATTCACTTTTATTTCGATTAACTTATCGTTTCTTTATTTCGTTTATTAAGCACAAGTAATTTCCCCTATGTTGTCCTTGGTGTCAGTGTTTGTTGGCTTCTTATGATAGGACTAAGAAAAATCGGGCCCCTCGGTTAACCCCCTTTCTTCTCGTTTATCTGCTGAACTTTCTGCGAGACGGGTTTGACGCTCGTCGTTAGAACGTGTCTTGTGGCTGCGTTACTCATGCGTGCAGTGCGTCTATAGCGCACACGCACGTATTGCACGTCGTGTCCGGGTGTTTCAGCGGCCACACTAAAAAATTGTTATAACTTGCCTGTGGCAGATAGCACGATTCTAGTCCATGAGCTGGTCATCTCGAAGAGGCAGAGATAACGTGAGCAAATTATTCAAATGCATAATCGACTAATTAACAAAAAGTCATAATTAAGTTTTTAAATAATTACCCTATAGCACATATTGCAATTTACAAATTCTAGCTGAGGAGTTCGCAAGGCGGATCCACTTGTAACGAATTCTCAGGAAGACACCAGTTTCGAGATATCAATTCCCGAATTTTTCGGAGAAATCCATTGGCGTTCTGGTGAATGTTTCACTTCAATGCATAAAACGACGTTTTATTAAGAAAGTAAGCCGAACGAAAGTGCATCTTTAGCGCTAGTTTGACGGCGTATATCTCGTACATGGTTTCATCCGCACAATTATTTTCAAGTGGATGTGCTTTCAAGTGGATGTGCCTAGTCTCACCCTCTAGAATTTGTAAATTTAAATATGTGCCACAAGTACATAAGCTAAAAACTTAATTAGCGAAATGTTATTAATTAGCTTCTTATACATTTCAATTGTTTGCGCAAGTCATCTTCACGTATTCTACTAGACGAGATCATGTAATGGAGTTGTGCTATCTGCCATAGACAACGTCACAAATTTTTGATAGCATTTGCTGAAACACCCTGTATATAGTAGGTCACGGTACTATAGGATACTCACCTGCTATCTACCTCTCTTTTTTTCTTGTCTCACCCCCTTCAAACTATTCGCCGGTGAGGAGTATTAGTCTATAGACATGCTCTCCCGGCCAACCTCTTCCCTTTATTTTCATTAAGTGTTCCTCCTTTACCAAAAATATTTTGGAGAAATATATCACAGTCGTAATTATCTAATATTGTAGAGCCGTTCAGGATATGAAGGAGAAAATGCACTGCTCAGAATTTCGCGGTAGTGACGTAAAACTAAAAACGATGTCGTTGTAAAAAAATACTTTGATGAAGGAGGCTAAATTAAAGAAGATTCGAAATTTCCATCTTTTCGCTTACCTCTTAGTCTGCTAAAAGCAGCTTGTCCCGCAAGAACACGACATATATTTACACCAGTGACACAAGAACAATTGAGCGGTGACAGATTTGAAAAGCCTTGAAACTAATGAAATTGCGAAATATATAACCGTGCACACCTTCCACCTCCCCCTGAGGTACATAATATTGGTCCACTTGTACAGTCGAGTATTCGCAATAAAGAATCACTGGAACCTTATTTTTTACGAAGTCGTAGGCTTTGAAAGCTAAAACACCAATGCAGGATTTAACATTTTTCGACTTTACTTAAAGCAGCGCAGTTTATGTCGCAGTGTTGCAAGCCCTTCGTCTTAGTCGGATGGTTTATAAGGGTTCTTAAGTTTTTTTCCCTTCTTTCATTTCTGACGCTTCCGCGGACTTTATATTCTCGCCCTAGGTTTTCTTACAAAGCGACGTCTCCCCGAAAAAAAAAAAAAAGCACGGTATATTTTTTCTTTCACTCGACGTCTTTTCTCGATCGCCGTCGTACTTTTTTCGTCGCAACAAGAACCGTGTTAGAGGCGAGTAGGCAGCATTCAACCGCCTCCTCACTGGTACCCTGCAATCCTCTCTTCACGAGCGGGACGACAGTGCTCTTGTTGCCATCGAAGGCACGACAATGGGTTTCCAGCCGGCAGCAATGGACGTACTTGATGCGTCAAGAGGCGCCGGCACTCTGAGCGCCGGACAGAGAACTGACAAGGCGGACACATCGAACGCGCATTGACAGGTCCGCATGGCTTTCTCTGTGGAGATCTTGTGGAGAGGCGGCTTCGAGCGAAATGCTTTCGATCGTGGTGATTTTTTTACAAACCAGGAAGAAAAGCATAGATAAATTACGTTCTTTAGTGCTTCCAGTCAAGCTCTTCTGTGGATTTGTTGACACATCTGATGAGAGATCTCTAATGCATCATCGAGTTTCTCAGAGGTTTAGTCGCATTTGTACGAAGCGCATTGACCGAAAAGTATTCACATGGACCGCCTCTGGTATACAAGCGGGCAAAATCTATCGCAGCTATAGACTTGTCGTAGTCTACGTACTTTCACATTCTTGCCATGGTGTTCTTATTTTTCAACAATGAAACATGCTCGGAGAGAAGCCTCACAAGGTCCTCAGCAGCGAAAAGAGTCGGTAAAAACTTGAAAGACAATTAACTATAGGAAATGAAAGGAAGTCACTCGTCGTCATCAATGCGTTTGATGCTATAGCGGTTGCGACGTGCCACTGTGTCTCCAGGTCCTAGTTCTCACTGTTGTTTTGCAATATCATAGTAAAAGGTTTTATTCCGAAAATGGTATAGCTTGTCTCACAGACCACGCCCTAAGGGTGCAGATTAGGTACGTTTTAAAATAGGTGCTTTTCAGCACGGACTATAGCAAGGGTGCTTAAGTAAGGAAACCGTAGGGTGTCGTGAAAACACCCTAACGAAAGGGTGCCACCCACCTACACACTTTATTTATTTTTGCTTGTTTAACACTGACTGTAGAAGGTGTCAAGATGGATGTACAGCCCCTATACCACGTTTGTCAAAACGCTTGAACTGAACTATAAAGTGGTACACTTCATAGATGAATGACATCTGTGGTATATTGCTTACAGTCGCTTGAAATGAAATGTTTTTAAGTTTAATTATATATACAAAATAAATGTATGTTTGCATACATACATATATATATTGGCGTCTTGTGACTTGACTAATAAAAATCGGGCCCCTCGATTAACTCCCTTTCTTCCCCCCCTATATATATATATATATATAAATAGTCCAAATTTAAAATAATTAATTTCATATATGCTAACTCTGATCATTTACTCCTGCCACTTTTGTGTCGGGTCTACTGTTCAGCCAGCTGGTTGCTGTTGCTGTTTGCTGCTAATTGAAATGAATTTTTTGTAAAGGCACATACAAAGACGCGCAGTTTTCTCAGCCCAACTCGGACATGCCCCTGCTCTAGCAGTCGCTAACGAGTTGTTCCGAACATTATGTAGTTGGCTGCGACTATCATGGATCCGGGACCTCACAGAGGTGCAATGTAGTGCTAGGGGATTTCTGTCGAATTTGCCGCAATATCATCACTAAATCTTCTTCTTTTTTTTGGCCAAGATGCTCGCGTACATTCAGTTTAGCGTACAAATTCTTAGCCTTCACGCCTAGCCACTTTGAACCAGAAATAGAACATTGTGGTCTATAACGAACAACCGGTTTACGGTTCTATATTTAAACTACGGAGCCAATATAGAAGCTTAAGGTAGCGACTCTGCACCCTTCATGCATGGCTGCGCCGCGGTACACAAATCTCACCTTGGCCTGCGCACACTATGCAATGCACGGTGTGCTTGCGCAAGCCATACTTCGTAGGACGCCACCACTACACCATAGGCTAGTTCTGTGCGGGGAAACGAGGTCAGGCACCGGCGTCTTTCGAATTCGCAGACTTACGCACGAGCGTTCTATGTGGGACGCCATGCATTTCCCCAGCGCCTCCCGAGGGGCGCGTTCATAATTAAACGAGACCGGTAACATCGTGGAAGCCTGGTTCGTTGTTTTTCGTCGCTTCCTTTTCCCTTCCAACTCCTGTCGTCTTCCGAAATGACTCTGCAGTTAGCGCCGACAAGACGCGTCCAAACTTTTCATAGCCTTCTTGTGAGTTTGATAATTTAGAGGTTGCTTTTTTTCACTCCATGCTTCAAGCATAATTACTGTAGTCACGGTATTTTTTATTTGCTATATCCTTTTGTCGAATGCCTAGTCTGTGGTATTGACAGCACGTGAAAGAACACGTAAACGAACACTGCACTGCTCACCCGCATATATATATATATATATATATATATATATATATATATATATATATTATGGCTATATTATGGCTTTGAGGAAATCACGCTGGCTCCTGCAGTAAAATGGCGAAAAAAAAGTACGACGAACGTTGAATTTGACTAATAATAATAATGATACATTTATATATATATATATATATATATATATATATATATATATATATATATATATATATATATATATGTATATATATCATTACGACCATCTGCCGATTTTTATGTCCACTGCAGGACGCAGGCCTCTCCCTGCGATCTCCAATTACTAGCTGATTCAGATTTCAGATTTGCGCCTGTAAATTTCGTAATTTCATCACCCCACCTAGATTTATGCCACCATCGACGGCGCTTCCCTTCCCTTGGCAACCATTCTGTAACTCTAATGGTCCACCGGTTGGTTATCTACACCACGCCTTACGTAGCCTGCCCAGCTACGCCATTTGCTGTCTGACTCACACCGCTCTCTTCCTGCCTCTTAACGTTACGCCCAACATTCTTTGTTCCATTGTTCTTTGCTTGGTCGTTAACTTGTTCTCGAACTTTGTTAACCTCCAAGTGCCTGACCCATATGTAAGCTTCGGTAGAATGCAATTATTACACACTTTTCTATTCGACGAAAGTGGCAAACTCCGAGTCAGGATTTGGCAATGCCTTTTACATCTACTCCAACTCGTTTTTATTCTTCTGTAAATTTGCTTCTCATAATCAGGGTGTCCTGTGAGTATTTCACATAGATAAAGATACTCCTGCACAGACTGCAAGGTTGACTGGGGATCATGAATTCTTGTTCCTTTGCCAGGCTATTGAACTTTACCTTGGTCTTCTGCATGTTAATCTTCAACCCTGCCCTTATACTTTCTTGGTCAAGGTTCTCCATCATTGGTTGTAATTCGTCCCCAGTGTTGCTGCTCAGGGCAATGTCATGTGCAAAACCAAAGGTCGCTGATATATTCGCCGTTGATCCTCACTTCTAAGCCTTCCCACTCTAATAGCTTGAATACTTCTAAGCATACAGTAAATAGCGTGGAAGAGATTGTGTCTCCTTGCATGACCCCTTTTTTGATAGGTAATTTTAATAAATAAAATTGATAGGTAATACAAATGACTGCTTTTGCACATATGTATGGACAATGATTGCACAAGAGAACATAAGCATTTCGCAAAATACAAAAGAAAGCTTCGCATTAATGAGCAAATAGAAGAGAGTAGATAAATGAATACATCATAGTTCACAGGAACTGATCTAGCATTGTTTTTTTGGACAACTGTGACACATGTAAAGATTTGTTGGCAAGATTATTAGGCAGAGCTGGAAGAGTAAAAGCGATTGATTGTTTCGCATAGTTGTATTGAGGGGTAGGTATGTGCCAAATATTGTGGTGACGCATAGTGTATACGGCAATATTCTCTCTTAATTCCGAAATCTCGCTGTAAAAAGAGTTGTTCTTTTTTGTGGCCCAACAGTATGTTGGAGTAAAGGATAATGGACATTTATAACCTTAATTGTTTAAAGAGTTGCTGCGTGCGAAAATCATATGGGGCGTTTGCAATTATTCTCATAAACTTCTTTTGAACTGACTGAGCCAATCTTGTTCAACAAGGCCACCATTGCTGTCCCTCTTCGTGTTGCTGTGAGGTTAGTCGTTATTCATGAAATGACCGTTTCAACGCTACTTCAAATCACAAAAGTGCAGCTGAAGAAAGGGCGATCGCGTTTGCAAGACCAACAATCACGTGTCAATGGCGAAAGCCATCACCATGAAGACAGACGTGGCATGCCTACTCACCAGTTGTTTACAGCGAAGCAGTTTTTGTCTATGAACTAGAAATAAATGTGTCTGAGACGCTGACAAAAACAAATAGTCATCTGGGGCGACCCTGGTGATAGTGAAGAAAGGGTCCAAGCTCAATGGCTCATACCCCTGCTGGTTCGGAGATCTGTAATGCGGCCTTGATCTACCCTTCTCACACACGTGGGACCCAATGAGGTTCCAGGCACAAGTGTAAGAACAGATGTTCATGAAAAAAATTTTCTGTAGAAATTTTTCAAAAAGAACTGCTAAAGAATTCTCGGTGCCCATCGCGCATACGCGCTAGGGACGCTGCTCGCGCGTTCGTCGTCGTCGTCTTCATCCACAGCTGGCTCCGTAGTGCAAAAGACTATTATCATCAGCAATGGCTCGAGCGTCGTAGTCTTCCACAGCTGGCTCCGTGTCCACTCACCATTCCAGCGTAGAATTTCACTTCTCTTCTGTCATCATAATGGGCAGACCGCGTTTGTGGGGGTGGAAGCCTTTGCTTAAAAGGTTATGAGCCATTCATTGTCCTCGGAGATGGACACATTTAATAACAGAGGTGACACGCGAATATGTGCGCGTACCTATATCGCCATGATAACCCCAGATTAGGACAATAAATATCTTCGTACCTTTGTTCAATATTCTGGGTCACCTCTGTGTCTTGAGCTAAACAGCTTCGCTAGTCTTTCATCTTCAGATATTGGAAGGGCTCTGAATTGTTCTCTCCTTTTTTCAGCAGAGGTTTCTAAGCGTCACTTTCTACCCAATAATGGCTACCAAGTGTTGACGCAATGGGTATGTGCCAGTTCTAGCGCAAGCCTCCCGAATGCATTGATACATATCACTGTGATTCAAGAGGTAACGAATCCTTAAATGTATACACATATATGTAGCACTTCTATCTGTATACGCCTCTCCTCATCCTTCTTCTCACGACAAACGTCAAACATACACCACAGTGTATGAAACATAAACGTTGTAAGAGATAAGGTGGTGCATAAATATAAGCACAATTATACGTATCGTACTTAGCTGTAATGTATATAATTTTCTATTTCACTTAAGAGTCGCTTCACATCAGTTTCATCATGTGCATTAAATCTGCATATACTCCTCGTCGTCTTAGCAGACGGTAACGCACAGCGACAAAGCAGTTACCCGTTTAGTCGTGTGCGGCATTGCGTAAAAGACGTATGGAAGCCGCGAATGGCTCAACGTTCGTTATTACTGAGGTTTCGTCCGCTTGCGAAGCGAAGCGAATTAACGTACCTCCCTGTCATGATGGGAATGTACTTTTTTATTGCGATAGCAGTTATATGGATACTCAAGACGCCTATGCCGTCTTCGTCACCGTGATGTTCTGCATAGAGTACAAGGGTCATAACATCGTCGCCGCGCGCCGTATGCTTGTATGTGCGAGTGAAAGCGTGGGAGCGTAATCCGCCGATGGTCGCTACGTCTCGCGCGCGAAGGGCGAAAGCGGGGAGGAAGCGCGCCGTCTTCCATCATGCGCAAAGCACCGTGGGGAGGCGAGTGAGGGAGTGGGAGGTGTTACACTCACGCTGTCCCCTGACTCTATCTTGAAAGCGATTTGCAATGAGTTCAGAGTCTAGGAGCACCGGGGCTAAAACTTTGTGTGCGCTCTGTTCTCCCGCTCAGAAGCGAGAGGCAAAAATGAAGGTAAATTCGTTCGCTGCTGTTTCCGCGCTTTCTCCTTCCAGCATTTTGACAGCGAGTGTGCTCGGTCATCGAGTAATATGTGTGCAGGTTTTCTTGTGTCTGCGTGACACCATGCTTGCTACTTTAGTTAGTAAGTGAATGCTTACAAGTTTCCACGGCCGATAAAACTACTGTCCTAGCTGTCTCTACTAATTTGCTATCGCAAGCGATACTTCGCCTTTTGGGCAGAAGTTCAACTTGTTTTAAGATTTTGACACCTAATGCGTATATCTGAAGGTGTCAACGAAACTGCCGCTTTTGACTGCTCTTGAGAGGTCAAGTAAGATGCTCCAATTTGAAACGTCTTTCCTGCGGCAGGCAGAGGTTGCCCTTCTGTATGTCAGTTAGGTGATGCACAAGTACCAGCCAGCATCCACCGCAAATTTGTTGCCGAATCTAGCAGCACTAATTATTGTTATCTGTAATTAGGCAATACTGATAGTAATTAACAGTAAACTGACTTATTACCCAATTTATTTATGCTCCGCCATCGACAGCCCACAGCGTTGAATTCTGATCTTCGTAGCGAAGCTCTCGTAGGTGCTGTACTCAGCATGGCCCACGTGCAAACTGGATGTAGGCACAGCACAACTTTGGGACTTGCCACAAACTTTTGTTTTTGACTAGCTGTTTTACGAGATTGCAGACACGTTTGTGTGCTAGTGCGTGAACAATGCTCCACGTACCTACTTCAGATAAAGTTTCCATGTGCACAGCACGCTGCGTTTCCTTGGCTACCACTCTCTGTGCTAACACGCCGACAGCGTGGAAAGTTTGGCAGTTAGTTCCGTGCTCTAGCAAACTGTGTAGTGTTACTTTTTTCCCTTCTGCTTGCGTAGCGGGGGTTGTTGGCGTAAAGACGCCTTAGACTGCGCGAACAGTGCAAGTCTCTTCCTGGCACTTTTCTTTTCTTCAATCTTGCGCGTTTACAGCTCGCCGCCTTATCTGGCAAAGAGGAGACGCTGTTGGTTTTCACCCCAGAAAAGTCTCCACTGGCGTGTCTTCTCTTTTGTTAGAAATGCTCTTCCCGTGCTCTTACTTCACACACTTGCTTTCTACATCTCCTCCCTTCTCTACGCAGCGTAAGATTTTTTTCCTCGCTTACACTCGAGGTGGCATAGTTCTTGTTTTCTTTTAGTGCGTGTGCCCTTATTTATAGTTTGTGTTGCCATTATCATATTACGGAAGTGAAAAAATAAAACAAAATGCTCATATTATGGTTTCGGTTGCTCCAGTTCACAAACCGGTAACGAAAAGCAACACAATATATGTAACTTTCCAAGGTACCAAAACTCATGCACGAACAGTGATAATGCGAGCAACCATGGTCCCAGTGTAGCCCCATGTATGCAGGAGTAAACAAACATAAGAAGTAAGGACGGGCGCCAATATACACTGTATACTCTGTCAAGAAGAGCTGAAGAGGTTGCATTGTGGTCCGAGGTGTAAAAAAGGACAGAGACAACTTTATTCGTCAGAGTGGGGAGCTAATTCATGGGCTCGTCAGGAATGCCAGATGGCCGGCAGGCGATGCGTGACGGCGACCTCTTCGGCTCACTCCACGGCTGGAGCCAAGCAGCGCGTCCAGGCTGGAGCTAACCAGCACTTCCTCCCACGATGAAGGTGAGGGAGACGCCAGGAGATCGGTGGACAGGGGGGGGGTCTTCCTCACAGCCCCAGAGGATGTGACTGAGCGTAATCAGCTCGCCGCACAGGCGACAGTACGGATTTACTTTGTCCGTGTAAATGTGCGAGTACGCGTAGGGGTTCGGGTATGAGTGTGTCGTAACCTGCGCCAGGTGATCTGCTGACGCTTGTTTAGTTTACTGTGCGGTGCGGGCCTAGTGTGTAGTATAAGACGGTAGTCTTTGGTTATGTCGTGATATGAGTGCATATTTGGTTATGTCGCGTATGACATCGTTTGATGTCTCCGGTACCGGCAGGAACACCACTCGGCTGACCAATCCTCGGGTATGCTGGTGGACCGCTTCGTTCCCTGTATTCACCGCGTGAGCTGGGACTCATATCAACTCTATTGAGCGTGGTTCTTGTCTGGTGTATACTGACTATTTTAGTGCGATCTGCGCCACTATTCCTAGCGCAAAGTTTGTTACGGCGGGTTTCGGACTCGCTTATAACTATACAGGCGTCTGTCGAGGCCACAGCCAACGCAATGGCGGCTTCTTCTGCTTCGGTGGACGAGGCAGCGCATAAAGCCTGAAACTGTCTGTCCCTTGAATCCTGGGCCTGGAACGGCGCAAATGGCGTAAGTGTGGCTTCGATCAGAGTACTGGGCTGCGTTGACGTACACCACGGCTGAGTTGGTCCCGTGCGTCTTGTGTAGGGCCTGGACCCTCGCTCTTCTCCTGCCATCGTGGTGGCCGGCGAGTGTCAAAAGCCTTATGACCGTCCAGACTTAGTAGAGCTTTCGTGCTCCAACCAATCTCTGGATGCAACGGGTCATGGTGTAATTGAAGGAGGACGTCCTGGGAAGACAAGTGTGCTCGAAAACCGAGCATTGTGGGTGGTTGGATGTCGTGTTCTTCTGCAAAGATCTGTAAGGGGCAACGTATTACATGCTCCATGAGCTTGCTTAGACATGAGGTGAGTGAAATAAGGCGAAGATTCTCTAGGTTCCGTTTCTTGCCCGGCTTCGGTATGAACACCAGCCGTGCATGTTTCCAATCAGGAGGTAAACGGCTGGAGCGCCAGCATTCGTTCATGTGTTCGGTTATTGCTCTCACCGACTTCGGGTCGAGGTTACGCAGCGCCTTGTTCGTAAACCCGTTGGGACCCGGAGCTGACGTCGTGCGCAGCTTGTGCAGCGCAGCGTAGACCTCTGCCTCTGAAGTATCATCATCCAGCTGCTCATTGGGAGCTCGGACGTAGTGTGGCATGTGCCTGTCTCGAGGTGTTAATGTACCGCTGGCGATCTCATCCAGCAGCTCCTCGTCGGTGCCAGGGTATTGGTTTATTAGTGGCGTCAGCTTCTTGCGTGCCGCCCAATCGGTGTTCTCCTTACAGCCGAGCTGGCAGGTTAGGCTGTTGCAGTTCTGGCCATATTGCCGACGTTCCTATGTAGAGGTGTGAGCCTCTCTCTCCCGTTCGAGCTTCGCTATGCGCCATCGTAGCTAGTTGTTGTGACGTTGGCGCTGCCACATGCGCGTGAAGCTTTCACGCGCTTACCACATGTGCAGGAGGCGGAAAACCGTCGATGGCTGCTCTTAAGGCGCCACCACTTCGTATGTCGTGGAACTCACGTAGCGGCTCAGCGACCTGATCCATTCGTTGAGATCCGATATGGAGTTGGGTGCCACGTCTTCGTGTAGCTGACGGAATTTATCATACTTCGTAATGCGGGCCGGAGCCGTCTTCGCCCTGCTGGCGACCATTTCAAGATCGTTGCCGAACGTGTGGCCTGTGTTCTGCCAGCGGGTGCCTGGTATGTTCTTGCAAAGAGAGAGGCCTGGCGTAGTGTGCCTGCACACGCTGTTGCCGACCCGTGTGGGTTGTTGTGGATCGCTGAGGATAGTAAGACCTAGATCTTGCGCGGCCCCCCATAACCGGGTGCCCCTTGCGGTTGTTCTTTTGGGTAACCCTACACTGGGTGTTTGGCGTTTAAGTCACTCAAAATGATTAGTTTCGCTTCTTTAGCCAACAGTGACGCTTTTAGGAGGACTAGTGGAATGTCTCTTGGTGAGTTGTCAATTCTGGGGAGGAAGAGCGGGCTGTCTCCCTTTCTCCTCAGTAGTATTTCAAGGACTGTGTGTTGGATGTGTGTGCCCTGAAATCCATGTTGTGTGGCTGTAAGTTTGCGGTGTACAAGTATGGCCAAGGTGAAAAGAGTACTGGTGCGAAATAAGCAAAGATGAGACAGTACAGGCATGAAGGAAGGAAGGAAGGAAAAAGTGGAGAAGGAAGGCAGGGAGGTTAACCAGTTTTGCCTAACCGGTTTGCTACCCTACATATGGGAGCGGGATGGGGGGGATGAAAGATGGGGAGAAGAGATAGAGGGCACATAACACGGCACACACATCATTGGTTACAGTCTGTCACTCTTGTGTGGTACGTGACATCACTGTCACAGTCGCTTGTCCAAGCCCGTATCCTTCATAAACCGAAGTAGTCCTTTCGTCGCCTTCAGCTGCGATGTCTTCAGTCGGCGATATGTGAAAATGGTTGCAACTGACAATGGTCTACTGTCAAGGTGCGCTAGAACGGACGCCATGGACTGTCTCTGAACATTATATTCAGGACAGTCGCACAGAATGTGTTCCAGCGTCTCCTCGCAAAGACAGGCATTGCAGAGAGCGTTGTCGGCCATTCCAATGCGAAACGAGTAAGATTTCGTGAAGGCCACCCCTAGCCATAAGCGATAAAGCAGGGTGGCCTCACTTCGGCGGAGTCCGGTTGGCATACAGAGATGCATCAAGGAGGGCAGGTCGTGTTGATGATCGCTGCGGTTGGTCTGGCTGCTTGGTGTGCACCATAGAGAGAGCGTGATCTCCTGTGCAAGCACTTGAAGTCTGCTGGCTGCGTCGGAACGTGAAAGTGGTATGGCCTCTTCCTGTGTGTCTTCAAGAGCTGTCCGAGCGGCTTTATCGGCGTCTTCATTTCCGATGACGCCGCAGTGACTTGGCAGCCACTGAAACGTCACGTGATGTCCTTTCTCATGTGATGTATGAAGTAGGCATCTAATATCGAATACGAGCTGTTCAGATGGCCCGCGACGCAGAGCTGATAGTACAGGCATGAAGATGCAAGAACTGATAGCGGGCTGCGCAAGACGGCCACAAGTGAGAATAATACGCATGCGTACACAGGTACACGCATCTTACATAGGTATACGAATCTGACATAGCCATGTGATATGTGCACGCAGGTATACAAAAGTCTAAAAGAGGGCTACAAGGTGCAAAACGCTCCTCATTATTGCCTGAAATGTCGCCGCACTTTCCCTGACATCATTTCAATTTGCGTAAAATACAACAGTGTGGTGCCTAGTATATACATCCGAATCATGATCCGAATCATCCGAATCTTTTTGTCTCTTTGCAAACCATATGTAACTGAAGTAAGCTCTTTGTGCGTTATGTTTTTGCCATACTTATTGCTGTTGACATAGGTCAATGAAACTCTACACTTACTAAGTACCCTTTTGTATTCTTATGTAAATGCCTGTACTACAATGTCTACAGACCCTTCTAACCCACTCTTGTAAAAACCCCTGATGGCATTGACAGTATCACAAAATAAACTAAATAAATAAATAAAATATCTTGAGTATGTATCATTGCAGAAAAACATAATGTCACGTTCTCTCTCTGGCTGCTTTTCGCGATATCGGAGCAGAACACTGTCGGAACGTCTCCTTACAAGACCTTATTCATCGACTGACCTTATTCAACGACGCCCGATCCTTATCTTCGCATGTTTTAACTTCAAGATGGCCTATTGTACCACTCCAGCATGCGCCCGAACGGCCCCGACAGATTCTTCGTTGTGCCTGTACATCTGCGTCAGATTGTCCTCGCCCAGCTTTCTGAAGTACCGACTGCCGGTCACCTTGGCGGTCTTTGCCGTGACAGCCACCATTATATCACTGCGTATGACCTTTGTCAACGACGAAGAAAGCCGACCACACTCACTGCTGGTCGCCTTCAACCACTTGACGTACCATCCAAACCATTCTTCCCTGTAGGTGTTCATCTTTTAGGCCCTTTAACTGCATCTGTTTCGGGAAATTACTCGATAACAATCTTGCTACTGCTTACCATCCACAAACGAACGGTCTAGCCGAGCGTCTCAACCGAACCCTTACTGACATGCTGTCCATGTATGTCTCCGCTGACCATCGCGACTGGGACGATGCATTGCCGTTTGTTACCTTCACCTATAATTCTTCCCGCCATGATACCCCAGGCTTCTCTCTATTCTTCCTCTTGTTTGGCCGCGACGCTACGCTATCTTTCGACACTGTTCTGCCTGTTAGGCTAAATTTCATATCTGAATACGCCCGTGAAGTTATATTCAAAGCTCAAGAAGCGCGCCATATTGCCCGACGTCAACTTGCGGAGTCGCAGGAAAATCAGCGGCGCTTATATGACGTCCGCTGTCGTGACGCCCATTATTTACCGTGCGCCCTCATTCTCCTTTGGTCCCCGTCGCGACGCACTGGCGTCTTGGAGAAGTTACTTTCACGCTACTCTGGCCTTTACCGTGTCTTGCGTCAAGTAACTGATGTCATGTACGACATCGTCCCTCTTGTCCCAACAATGGCTCAGCCTCGCTCCGATGTGGTCCACGTCGCGCGTCTTAAGTGATATCATCCTAGTTCTAATCCTAATCAGCACCGGGTCGGTGCTTCAGCCACCGGGGGGTCATGTGACCGGCTGGCGAAGAAGTCGTTTTAAGATTAGTCCGAAGAAGATGACGTTCTTAGCATAGCGCGCTGTCTATCATCTTGTCAGCTGCTACAGTTATTGTAAATATCCTGAAAATAGATTTCCTACTTCTTTTACCCCCGTAACAATATTAAAGCACGCTAATGGGTTCCGCTGAACTGATTTCAATGTCCATGGGTTCAGCAGGTCATCGAGTGACAAAGGTCGATGCGGCTTAATTCATTGCGCTCTCGTCTATAGACGGCGTCCATGCTTAGCGCGAATAAGGCGCTCGAGGACCAAATGGCAAGTATTGCTTTTCGCGCCTCCACTCAGATATAATCGCTGTTGTAATATGGGACTAAGACGTGAATGCTGCTACGGCGTCGCTGGTAATGGGAGCTGCGTGTGTGCGTGCTGCGAGTCAAACTTAATTTCTCCATGCGTGACACAACGCTGCTATCCCGCGCCCTAATTAGCTGTTTTTACGGTTCATCTATCCTGGTCTGTCCGGTTTACGTAAGCATTTTTTCACTAATACTATAGCCCTCTTGTGAGCTACCAATCCCACCCTTCCTCCCTACTCACCCACCCATTCCTAAGGGTTTAAAAGGAGGGAGGGTGCAGGGGATGGCTATTCTTACAAGACACATAGCCATGAGCTATGTGACCTTCCTGAATGCAGAGGGCCAAATAATAGCTGCCAAATGTTCTCCTTTTCCCCCGCTTTCACTATTACAATTTCGCTTCCGGGAATATTTCCGGCTCGCTAGCCCGGAACGATATCTGGCCTACCCACCGCGGGAGGCCAGATATCCTTCCGGGCCAGCGAGCCAGAAATTCATCAAGAGTGCTGCTAACGCTGAACCACTCCGTGAAGCCACTCTCGAAATTGAATTTTTCGCTTCTGCAGGTAGCCTTAAGGGTTTTCGGGGAGTCCTTTCGTTCTTCGGGTGACTGGGCTTTTCATTCGTGCTTCTTCATGCGGTTCGCATTTTTCATCAGCTGTGTGTGCGTTTGTACACCCATTCCTCTCGTTCAGCCATCCATACGTGAGCTTCTTTAACGTCCATATGTAACACCCTTGCGTATTCATTTTCATCTTTTACATCTGTGCAGACGTAACCAGAAAATAAAAAAAGACATTGTTAATGTTAGCTTACCCCCCATATGAGATCATTAGCCCAGTTAGCACTTCCATTTCATTTACGGACGTTTGCGAACAGAAATACTTGTGAAAAAAATATGATGCCTTTTACGGGTAAGAAAAGCGGCCACATCTTGTAGCTGTAACCTTAAAGGGACTGACAACCAATTTTCATGGGATCCAGTTTTTTTTTTTTAGTGCAACAAAAAAGCTTACCAGTCAGAGGGTTTAATCATGAAGCAGTAGCGCGGAAAATGCCGTATAACATTTTTTATCAGGATTTTTTTGTCTGTAGCCAGGATGTAGTGGTTCACTGGAAGTATGCTGAAAGGGGGGATAGGTGAGCGCGATAGCGATTATTCGCTGGCATTGGTCAGCGGCAGATGACGAGTGCGGCCGTAGCTGTGAGAAAGTATTATTCGGTTTATCGAGTCGATGCTCCTGCGATTCATGTTTTCGGAAGTGTTAAATTATCTGTGCGATAATAGCTACGTGTTCTTGTGGTTTCCAGTCCAACTTATTTGGTATTTAACGAGTCAAAACGAATTCAATCGGATCGAGAACGAAACGGCGCTTTTACACGTAATACGCACTTCAGTGTGTTGCCGTAGCCATACGTGCGCTCTCGATTTCCCAAGCATAGAAGAAATCGCGAGTGTCCAATAATATAGCAACTGCACTTTTAAGCAATAATTGTGCTGCGCTTAATAACAGTCGACTTACGTACAGTAACCTCACAGCATGCATCCGAATTACCAATATTTCACCGCCAGGCCTGGCCACTTACTATTTTTTCAGACTCCCTTTGCTAATTTAAAACTATAATTCCTACTGAAATCGCGAGCTGCGTTCTTGATTGTCTAACTATAAATTATGGTCATTTCATTTCCATCAGCGTCTCACAAGACATTCTGGCCAGTTGTCAGTCCCTTTAAATGGAATACTCTGGTCTAAGAACCTTTTCCCCCTTAGAGGGTTTAAGTAAAGCCATCATTACACGTCAGGTTCCCATGTGGTGACGCTCACAATCTATTATAAAGTCTCATGTTTACAGGGAATTTCGCTTTAATATAATGCTTAACCAAATATCTCGGACTGAGCCTCTGTAACTAAGCCCAACCTGTTGGTTTTAGAAACATGCCATGAAACGGAACGCTAATCTGTGCCCAAGCAATGGTCACAAGTGTCAGCACCATCTGCCGTCTGTTTAGGGTTGTATGCTGCGGACGACTGAAGCATAGAGCAGCTGATCATGCCTTCAAAGTAATAACATACTATAAATATTCTTGAAGTGGTAATATGCTTAGGTAATATAAGTTCGGCCTGTGGCAAGCCGTATGGTTTTGTCGGATATATAATAACGAGTCAGATGTATCCAATGTAACGACAACCTTATCAAATATAACTCAAAAGCTGCCAGAGACGAGTGAACGATTAATGAAACAATGAGAACTACTTCAACGGGAGACAAAAAGTTTCGAAATGCTGTTATCAGCTGCCCGTGTCCTCTTGTGTAATGAAAAAAGGCTGCGGATTGAGCCTGTTGGTATATTCTTAACTCGTGGTATACGAGTTAAGAATATACCAACGTTTCGCGTTGTTAAGAATATACTGTTGGTATATTCTTAACAACGCGAAACGATGGGACGGAAAATGCAACACACGGGCTCCCATGTGTCGACTTTCTTATCCCGTTGTTTAGCGCTGTTCCCAAGTGCCTAGTGTTATTACATATCGATGTTGTTTGGTATTTGTCACCATTCCTTTTTTGCATTTTGTTTTTATTTAAGGATCTGAGAGAAACGTTCCATTATTGACAAAAATGAATGGTCTACAGTGCGACGGTTTCTTAGGACAGGTGAGCATTTACAAGCCTTAGGTTTTTATTTATTTATTTCCTTTTTCTCCTTATCTTCCTTCCTTTCTGTTCGTTGGTTTGTTGATATATTTGGCGGTGCTTCGAAATATATAAGCAAATGCAAAACTGGACCGCAAAATCATCTGCCGAAATGCTCTCAAATTACAACTCTCGCTAGGTCATATCATAAGAAGCCAACAAGCACTGACACCAAGGGCAACATAGGGGAAATTACTTGTACTTACTGAATGAATTAAAGAAATTATAAATAAATGGAAATGAAAGTGGACGAAAAAACAAATTGCCACAGATGGGGAACGATCCCACGTGTTCTAATTATGCGTGCGATGATCTACCAATTGAGCTACCGCGGCGCCGCTTTCCCATCTACTTTTTTTGGGTATTTATGCTTCCTACTAGAACGCTGGGAGTGTTAGCCAGCGCCACCACTCACAAACCTTGGCGGTGGATGGGGAACATCTTTTATGCCGCAAGTGTCACGAGTACGTGATCTTTTTGGGTGAAGGCAAGTGGTCAGTAAACCCACGCATGCTACCTGAAGGCATCAATGTTGCCTGATTTCTTATGTACACGACTTCCCTACAGTGTCGTTATGCACTTTATATAAGTCTTGAAGCCAAGCAGAACTGACCGTCTTTGGGTAAGATATTATTTTTCCTCGTTATTCATTGCAGTGTTTGCTTTTGTTTCTTTTTCTTGACCACGACGACAACTGGCACCCATCCTTCTTTGTCCGTCACAGTTAACAGCAGCTACTACGCTTTTGTTTTCCTTACTTCCGCCTTGTTTAACATTTTCTGATAATAAAGAAGTATTGCGGTGAAGCCCTCACATAAAAATTGCAGCCGAGCTTATGATATATGCGCTACCATACGGGTATGAAATTGAAGCACGCTTACGGTGCGGCATGCAGAGTTACAGCACACATTGACCGATCGAATAAAGTTATAATATTTTTAAATCAATCACATCCGTGTAGTCGATGTTTATCACGCATGACGGACACAACAGCAACCGTGGAAGCACCCGAAATGTGATCCAGTTTTTTAGCTTTGAAGCTTGTGCCTATCAGTCTATATATAGCCCAGGTACGCTCACCTCAATGTCCACTATGTTTGTGCATCGATTTCGCAGATAAGGTTTTTCTTCTTTTTCCCCCCCTTGGTTTGCTTGCTTCCGCATTTACTTTTGTATACCATTTGCGGCGGCATTTCTTCCTCCCGTCACCGGTGATTTCGATCTTCCCTCGTCCCCGATGAGACTACAGCAGTGATCGTTGTGGCGTTACATGTCGATTTTCCACTTGGTCGGGTTCCTTTCCACTCGTTGCGCTTTGATTGGCAGCGACTACGATCGCTGGCGATGGCAGGTGCTTGTTGCCTCTCTTCCCGCTGGCTGCAAAATCCCTATTTCTACAGCCACTTGTCTTGCACTACTATATATTGTTTTTGATTTTCACGCCTGTTGTTTTTTACCGTTCCTATTTTCTACTTTTCTAGAGGAAGCGGACGTCCGACCGAGAGTTTTAGTCATGGAATGGCTTTGGAAATATCAAACTTTCAAAGCATCCGTGACACTTGTACTGTCAAAACGAGTGTTTGCTAGTAAGTGTCTGAACATTCGCTAAGTTTTTGAGTTAACCAATAATTGAGCCATTGGTCAGATAGCAGCTTCTGTGAGCACAATGTAGCTCTAACATCCGACGCCCATCAGACAAAGAGACAGAAACACGAGACACCATGAAGGGGAAAACATGGAAATAAAAGGAAAAAAAAAAGAAGTGCAGAAGAAGCATGGTATGCGTCACGATGTCTTCAAGGTTTTTATGTTATTTTCTTATGTTTCCGGCTCCTTTTCTTGTCTTCCATTTATACATTAGTGTCTTCCCCTTCCTGAAAAGTAGGTAGGCGTTGTGCATCTAGTGGCTGTTGCCAGCCAGCGCCTTCCTTGCTTTTACTTTTGCTTGCTTACATTTCTCGGTGTTTTCAAATGAAACAATAATGTCTGATGCCAATCAATTTCTTCAATGTCACCTTTGTTGTCACAATCACCTTTGTTGCAACAATCAGTTGTGCTAATGAGTTGTGCTAAATCGCCGTGTTGGCCTGTGTTTGGCCATTGCCACATTCCATGTTAAGTTATATTAGAATTATCCGGTGCGGAATAATTCAAACACTGAAATGCCAATGACAAAACGCATTTTGATGGATAGTAATGAAAGAGTTCCTCGCGACTCGTACTATGATCCTAAGTAGGTGCATGAACACCATGAAATTCTCCTTTCAAAAACTTAGCGGAGGGAGGTAGTGAAGGCCAATAAAAACGGGTGGACATATTGGTCATAAGTGGCGGGCTAAGGAACAGAACCAACGGGTTGGAGTCATTTCCCTTAAATCCTTTATATCGGAGTCAAGGCATCCCTCTCACATTCCTCGTGCTATGCGTGCAGCTGACAACGGAGGTAAAACCCACTTGTTGAAAGCACTAGATGAGACCCCCCCCCCCCCCCCCCTTGCTTGTGCCACCGTTGGTTGTTTATACCTGCCTTTCTCACTTCGTCTTATTAATTATCAAACTACAAAAAAAAGACGCTCGTCATTTGGCGCTGCCGCTCTCACCTTTAGTTGAAGTGCGATGCATCTCGTATGGCCTTTGAGTCTATTTCTTATTGATGTGTGTTTTACAGCGAAGCTGTATATGGCTAGCTGATTCGTCCATCGGTCTGTCCGTATGTCGGTCACCTGCACGCCGAAAACGCCTCCGGCGCAACCCCATGCACATGCGCGAAAAAAGAAAGAGAGACGCGTGATTAGCCGACTCCACGTAGATAGCACAAGGCCCGTTTACTCCGATCCATGACGTCACGCTACCTGGCCCGAAATTTTCATAGACATGGCTGGCTTGATGAAACCGGTGACGTCAAAATTTCTGTTGGCTACTCGGCAGCATTCCCATTAGATTCTATGGCAGTCTGATCAGGCGACATGACGTCATGGATCGGAGTGAAAAGGCCTTGTGCTATCTGGGTAGTGTTGGATTAGCTGGCCAGTAGATACGTCGTTTTTCATCGTCGCAGTCGAGCACGCGCGCAACAGTTTCTTTCCAGCTCCGAAATTGGTAGGCCACGCGTCACACGCACCCCTTAGGAGCAGGCAGCTTTCGATCAGCAACGCCGCGAGCAGAACCGCGAACGAGCTCGTCTACGCCGTGCCGATGCTGCAGCCCGGGCACAAGGACAGGCTCGTGCAGACGAGTGCAAGCAGAGACTGCGAACCGGCAGCCTACCGAGCCGTCGCTTAATGAAGCGTCCGGATTAGCCTAATGATAAAAACCGGGGCCGCACGTTTAAGTTTCGCTGGTTAACCATCTGTACGGAGTGCTTGGGAGATTATTTTTTTTTAAATTATATTATGGGGTTTGACGTGCCAAAACCACTTTCTGATTTTGAGGCACGCCGTAGTGGAGGACTCCGCAAATTTTGACCACCTGGTGCTCTTTAACGTGCACCTAAATCTAAGTACACGGGTGTTTTCGTATTTCGCCGCCATCGAAATGCGGCCGCCGCGGCCGGAATTCGATCCCGCGACCTCGTGCTCAGCAGCCCAACACCATAGCCACTGAGCAACCACGGCGGGTCTGATTTTTTTTTTCGTTTTCCTACCATTGTTTTTGCACTCTTTTGGTTCATGACGCTTCAATTTCCCATGAGCCGAGAGAGAGCGTAAAATTTATTTCAAATCAATGAGATTGAGCAGAAGTTGAGTTGTTTATCTTCCCTGGAATGAGTTTTCCACACCTGCATAACGTTGTAGTTTTCCGCGCTTCGTTTGTGCACGATTTCACTGCTAGAAAACTGCTGCAAACACTGCAAGAACAACTTGCCGGTGTTGATATTCATTCTTGGAACAGCAGAATGAAGCATTATATTTTATTAATCTGGTGCAAAATAGTTTCCTTTAGTTTGTCCCATGTCACGTGATGAACTTTATGCTGCTGAACATCAAGAACACTGTGCATGCGCAGGCTTAACTGACTGTCTGACATTTCTTCTGCATTCTCAAAAACTCACGGAGAACCAAGATAAGGACGCTAACAGTGTATGAGACAAGTATGTCACGGAAGACGTCAGGGAAATTGCCCCCACGCGCAAATAATGTGGCTTTCTGATGTCATGTTCTGGCAGGACTGAATGTCGAGTACTTTTCAAACTGCCTGTCTTTGTCTTGTAACACAGCGCGAAGGTTAAATTTTTTAGTAATGCTTCTTAGATGCTTTTTTTCTGAATACTTGTCCATCGTCTTGTATATCCCATTGAGTTTATTAGCGGAAAAACACTAATATACTAAATTTGGCGCTGGATAAAGTTTTATTCACTCGTATTCTCCTGTTTCACTTTTTTAGGTGAAATTCTTATTGGCCCATATTCAGAGAAGGAGTTCTTGAAGGAAAACTGTTCGTAAGAGCACGCGTCAATTAATGGTGACGTTGGGTATATTTTTCGCGAATGCCGCCCGTCAGTGGCACACAATACTTGCTTACAAAAGCCTTTGTGGATTGTGCGCCGGATCCTTCACTTGGCTGTGCAGTTTCGTTGTCAGTTTATGACATCTATTTTCCAAATTTCTTTAGCTCATGTTTGGGGGCGTTTTTAAAAGCTACACGAGTTCTACTATATTTAATTTCTTTTAGAAAGTTGTATTGTAGCGATACAAACATTGAAATACAACAGCACCGGAGCACTGTTTTGTTTTTGCTGACCCTTATAACACTATAAGGTTCATCGGTCTGGCTGCGGGCTGTTCGCGTTCTTTATACTTCACTAGACGATATCACTCGTATGTCGACTTCTTCTCTATCTAAACGTCCGTGCGTTACGACTTTGTTTGAAAGCCCAGTGAATAACCGCATTGTGCTCAACTTCAAGTGAACATTGGACGGAGAAAAAGAAAGCCCGTCTAAGATATGGGCGAAACAAGTGCACGTTGCACGTCGAAAAACACGGTTGAGGATTCTGGCTGTCTACCAGGGCACACTATCTTGCCTCTTCCGGCTATCCAAGCGCTCCAAGCCCCTTTGGTCGAGAGAAGTGATATCTCTTCTTGTAACTGGCCACAGAACCTGATAGGTGCAAGCGAGTGCCTCACATAAGCCCGGAAGTCTTGCTTCTCTATTTAAACGGCTTCATTATAGTTACGTATTTTCCCTTAGAATAGGCAACACAAAACGCTGAAATGAGCTTATGTCACTGCTTTTGTTTTTGTTTTCTATCTCAAAGTGCAGATTTTTCTGTAATAGGTTACATGTCGCTATCGTTATTCCTCTATTTTTTGAGCGGGGTACTTCTAATATTAATTTAACGTATCATGCGGACAACGGCTGCCTTGTTATGACTTTTTTTTTACATTTGTTTTCCTTGTTGCTATAATTGTCTCTAAAGGAAGCTTTCCTCTGTTGGTTGGCTCACCGCGATTTCGCGCTTTTGTTAGCCGGTGCTGGAGTACATGGCTAAAGCAGAGGAGAAAAAAATATATTTGAGAAGCGTTTTGTCTTGTACTTTTGCTAGCTTTTTCTTTGCTCATTTCTTTCTTCCGTTTTCGTCCCAGCAATATGGTGTTGCGTACTTGCGTGCATCGTGTTATGTCTTCATTCTTCCTTAGTTTTATTCGTGTACCTTATTCTCCTGTGGCGAACATGCGGATAGCCTGCTACATTTCTTGCATATTCCTTTAAGTGTGTTTTAGGAGCGGGTGGCGGGGTTGTTTCTTGTCATTGCAGATTTAAGCTCTCAGTTCTTGTGCGGCATCTCTATTTAGTTGTGATCATCTCGTTAAGCCCACCTGAACTCGTTTCCTAATCTTTCGATCTTCACACTTAAAATGAAAATTATCCTTTTCCTTGCTACATCTTGCTTTCACATGCTTCGTGTCATGATATTTTTTTGTTGGACGAAAGCATTGTTTCGTGTTCCTTCGTATCCTGCTACATTCTTAATTCTTATTATTCCTTCTTTTTTTAGCATGTTGTCTTTATCATTTTCTGTTGTGCTACCCTTCTGCATGTTGTGGTTTTATCATATCGTTTCCCCATGCTTTTGCCGCGATGGATTGCTTTTTCTCTTCCCCTGTCTCGTGAAATCTCTGTTGCTTGTGTCTAGCCATGTGTATGCCATCGTGCTGCTTCACTGACACTGCTTCTTTAATTCTTTTTTTATTTTTTATTCCGTGTTATAAAATTGTGACTCCTTGATTACTGCCCCGTAGGTACACCTCCAGGAATGGAATTGAGTCAATATTGAGTATACAATCGATATGCTCCGTGGGCAATGTTGTATGATATAAATAATACGTTTGTTTTTCGTGACCCGTCAGAGGTTAATAACGCATTTCGACTGACTTTATTCGCCCCGCACGTTCGCAAGCCCACCTCGATTACTAATCCTGTGAAATAGATTTCTCATCACATGATTTTATATCTGCAGCGGCAATGAAACACTTCGCAGCAGATACTTGCATACCTAACTGAAACTTTTCGTTCCTTATCGGTGCATTGTGTCTCGCTTGCCGCTTCGGAAGTGACAGTGTCTGTTTCATAGTGTAAAACTCTGTTTCTCTTTATTCGTTTTAAATACTGCAACGCATTGAAGTAGTTGCGCATCCTAAGTCAGGCCTTGAATATCAGTATCTTATTTATTTATTTATTTATTTATTTATTTATTTATTTATTTATTTATTTATTTATTTATTTATTTATTTATTTATTTATTTATTTATTTATTTATTGTTCGCATACACTCTGCGTATCTAACTCTCCCAATCCCCTTTGTACACGTCCCCCTTTTTTTTCTTTCGGAATATTCTACGAATTCCGTTTGCAAGCAGAAACTGTTCCTTCTTATCATTCGTGTAGTCGGGCGCTTAGATTCGCTTGGGTTGGAGGAAAGGACAATACAACAGAGGATGCATGAAACGTGGTCGGCATGATAAAGAGCGGAGCAGGAAGTCGTGTGGCCGTTGCCCGTCTGCAAATTTTCGTGTCTTGCAAAAGAACGGAGAGCTCCTATCGCATTCACCCTGGGGGTTTCTTTAGCAGAGACGCAAGAAGAGTCTACCCTTTCTACCTTTGTCCTCCCCAGTTGTCGTGAAGGTGCTTGCGCACGCGAAGCACTGAGACCATTTTCGGTAAAGCGGCAAAGTGCGCTCTCTTCATTGCTGATCTTGCCTTCGGCTTTCTTACCATAAACAAGCAGCGCATATGGTGTGCTTCTTAAGAAAAGTGGGATAGAGAAAAATCTCCGCAGCGCATTTTGAGGTACTAACTGCGCGCAGATATAAACGCGGGGTTCACTATAAGCGAGAGGTGGACGAGTTACTATAGTATATCGTATATGTGGACACCAGAATACGCCGGAAGAGGGAAGTACAGGATGGCGACCGTTCTGGCTGTTCCTCTGCTTGTCTCTTCTGTTCGCATTTGTTCTCACGTGCATTAGACACAGGATATGGTGCCAGTTTTTTCTTCTTCAGCTCCCTATTTATTGCAATGTCTTTGCATCACCCCACATATAAGTAATTTATTTATATGGAGGCAAAGGATGAATTCTGCTAGTGGGCTCTGTAGAGTGCATATTTGTCTAGCAAGAAGGAAGGAAACCAAAAAGAATAAATATGAATGTAGAGAACTGAGAGAAGGGATTTCAGTGCTGAACCCTATAGCATGTTTACATACCTAAATCATCCCCCACGTTATGTGGAAGTTTCAATACGCTATTCAGCCCCTACGCATGAGACAACGTTTGCTGCCCAGGACCTTGGATTTATTTCATATTAAACTACAGTGTCCTGGTATCCACTGACACGTAATATCAGGCACCTTTCGATATCTAAACTTGACAGGTTCTGCTACGTCTGCAGCAAACATGTAATACGAGCTTTGTCTGAGAATATACAGTGCAGACTTAGGATGAAAGTACAGCTAAGTGAGAAACAGTTGACCGCAATGCAGAACAAATCACCACGTCTATATCAGCAATTTCTTTTTTTTTTCTGCAGTATGCATACATTGAGCTATAGCTAATCTTTAACTGTCATGTTGACGGTAATCGCCGAAGCAAAAAACCCGCATTTAGGCACGTGACTACATTGAGACGACAATGTACGCGTTTACAGTGCAGGTGTAACTGTAAAACAAGAAATGGAGAGAGGGTTCACGAAAGCAGCACCTGCTGAAACTTGAAGAATAACAGAAATGAGACGTGGGGCACGGAATATGAAATGCGACTTGCTCTGTAGTTCAGGGTCCGTATTCTGAAAAACGTTCTTTTCTAAAACTGTTCGCAAGCGCAGATGCGTGCCAGTTGTGATGTTGGATATGTTACTTGTGAAGGTGTCTTGTCTATGGTGAAAAGTGCTTACGATACGGAATCTTTCTCAGTTTGCATTATTACTTGCAACACGCACTTCAAACACAGACAAAGAAGAGAGACGAAACACTTCTTTGTCTATGTTTTAATTGCGCACTGTAAGTAATGATGCAGATGTATCAACTCGCCCAGCTTGCTGCCGTACTTTGTCAGTTCTGCACCATAATAGCAACCGGGAAAGCACTAATTACACAGAAACTGTTTCGAGATGCCAGCACAGAAACTTCTTTTCTGTGCCATGCACGCTTGGAAGCGTTTTTTTTTTTTAAATAAGAGCAATGTGTAACTGCACTAGTGTAAGTAGCAGTTCAAACTATCTAATTTTATCTCGACCGGTTCAGCAGTGGACTGGCCAATTCTAGTTCTAAGTTACAGAAAGAGCGCTATTCGAGCTAATCAATGTTGCTGTGAGATGGGGATCGCGAGATAATATTGCATCGAAAATATCGTTTGTATGAAATGACATATATATTACGATACCTGAAACTGCGAATAATGAACCGGATTCCTTAAGGTTGTTTTGCATAGTGATTTATGATTTTTCTTGCTATTTTTATCACTTAGGCAAGAACTTTACTTCGTTGTTTTCTGTTACACACATTTCTATTTTTCCTAGTCTGATCGATCTTCTTTAACTCTGCAGTGGTATGTCTTTCTGGGAAAATTTCTAGCCTGCAAAAATAACGAAATAAAGAAATCCTCTAACACTGGAAAAAAATTTCTGGATGCCTTCTTGCACATATTCCCGTTACTGGGGAAAAATCATGTGTTTTCTATGGACAAGATGAAAAAATAAAGCATTAATAAGTAAAGTGATTCTTTTCGTATTTGCCGTATTGTGTCTTAACCCATCGTTGGTGTATGATAGCAAAACTAAAAGTGCGTTCAATTTTCTTCGATAAGAATGTATTGATGGGCTTCGCTATCGCCTGTAGTGGCGCGTGCAGTTTTTTCGCATACTTACCCACCTATCTCATTGCGTTTTAAGTGCGCCTGATTTCCACACGTGGTCATCGTCAGACAATTTGTCGTCCACACTTTTGTACCATATCTGGCCCCTGAGCATTGCAGAGAATTTTCGTCCACCTTTATGCATAGCGATATTTTTGAAGGGAGTATGAGAAGGAATGTTTAGTTATAAGTATTGGAGTACTGATTTTTTTAGGAGACGAAGTTCAGGTTCAATGGTTAAAAAAATACGGTATGTGCGCTAGCTATTTCTGGTGAACCAGTAAGGATGAGGGCCCATTTCGATTACTTAGCAGGTTCCTTCCGAAAACGCACTATCACTGCGCAGTGCAGCGGTGAGAAAGCACTACTGTTTCCTGTATATTCAGAAACGGACACCCTGCAGCTGATTGGAAAACATTACTTTGCTACTAAATTTAACGGATGACACTTCTCTATAATGTTGTCAACTACCAAAGAACAATGTTTTTCCAGCCGGTTATGGTGCTCTTTCTCTTTTTCCCTCTTGAAACGACGGATGTGGATCGCTGACAACTCCTGCAAACAAGTTTTGAGGGGAAAACTTCATTGTCGTTTCTTGTCTTCCACAGGGCCTTGAACTACACTCTAAGCAAAGAATAAATTAGGAGAATCCTGTTCACGTCTGTGTACTCGAGCGTTTCCGCGCCGCAATGAGAAATGGCATGGCGTCAGCAAGAAAACTGTATTACAAGTCGAGGGGGAGCGAAGCGCCGTCAGCAAAGAGTAATTCTCTCTCGAAACGCTTGAAGTTTTAGCACGTTTTCAAAAAAACCCGCAGCTTCCCGCCAAGGCGTATGTCTCAAACTTTGTAACGCGTTGGCTCCAAAAAGTGTGACTGACCGAAAGTGTGCCTTATTCGATAAGAAACTGGTGTTGTTCACCGCAAAAAGCCACCAAGTGTGATTAAATCCGTGAGCATTAAGCAACAAGAAAGTGGGACCACATAAAAACAATTTCTCATCAGTGCGTTCCTCAAGTTTTGAAGACTGAGGCACGACATAGCACGCCGAAGGGAACTTAAGTTGTGCGACCTTAAGTGCTGAGTTCGCTTCAGTGATAGATAAGTAAGATGGATTTTCTCACGAGGTTATCGTGAAACTGACATTGTTGTGAACTGCTCAAATAAACTGTATTTTTTCTTTACTTTTTTCTATTTGTTGAGAAGATTCGCTAGAGAGAAATGTACATCTGAAACCTAGAGTGGAAGTGACAAGGAAACCCACGGGTGCTTGATTTTAGTACAGTGTATAACACAGTACTTTTGCTAAGCGCTAACTGTATTTATGTGTCTTGTTATTGATGAACATTCATATCACACAGCCCTACATAAAAGACAAAGAAAGAACCGAAACTTTTTTATTAAGTTTTATCATCTAAATATTAATAAGTAAAAAGATATAAGCAAAATTGTGCTTTCGAGGGCGGTTTACCAATATCTCGATTCACGCGCAAGTTCAAAATATAGTAATTTGAAATTATGTTTGCGACCGCAATTCAGTATAATAGATGCAAAATGCAGCTAAAGGTGCTTATCTCTTTGTGCTGACAGACCATGTACCAGAACAAATAAATTCCTCAGCGAGGTCCTGGGCTTGCATACCTAATTTCATCTCCTGTTACGTGGATCTGTGTACACACGTACTACAAGAAACATATCCATATTTCACTTAAAGCCTACAAAAACAAGGACACAAGAAAGGAAGACAAAACAGGACGGGCACTACTTCAAACTAAAGTGTATCCCCGGAAAACACGCTTACATATCAGTCGACGCGAGCAAAATATACCACTGCGCAAGCGTGCTCCAAATACCGAAAACGTTTAGTCCTAAATTTGTTTGGGGAGGCTTGGAGCGTGCTCTCGCAGTGGTGTACTTTATTTTGTGTCGACTGATATATATATATATATATATGTATATATATATATATATATATATATATATATATATATATATATATATATATATATATATATATATATATAGTCATATCATAAGAAGCCAACAAACATTGACACCAAGGACAACATAGGGGAAATTACTTGTGCTTAATAAATGAAATGATGAAATGATAAATTAATGGAAATTAAAGTGGATGAAACAACAGCTAGCCGCAGGTGGGCACCGAACCCACAACCTTCGCATTTCGCGGGTTCGCGGTTCACAGTTGTGGGTTCGGTGCCCACCTGCGGCAAGCTGTTTTTTCATCCACTTTAATTTCCATTAATTTATCATTTCATCATTTCATTTATTAAGCACAAGTAATTTCCCCTATGTTGTCCTTGGTGTCAATGTTTGTTGGCTTCTTATGATATGACTAATAAAAATCGGGCCCCTCGGTTAACCCCCTTTCTTCTCGTTATATATATATATATATATATATATATATATATATATATATATATATATATATATATATATATATATATATATATATATATATATAGGCGTGTTTTCCTGGATTGAAGTTTAGCTTGAAGTAGGGCTCATCCTGTTTGGTGTTCCTTTCTTGTCTTCTTGTTTTTTGTGCGCTTTAAGCCAAATATGAATTCTTACAATCTCGCCCAAGTTGCAGTTCTTCTAAGAAAGCTATTTGATATGAGCAGTGTCTGAGGTAAACAGACATTTTACCCATCCGTGCTACGCCATGCTTACCGTGGCAATACGATGCTTGTAGAAGCTAAAAAAACATCAGCTAGGATGTGTTGCATGTAAAGCATTGAAGCTAATTTCCACTGTCCATGTTTATATAGCCTGATCGAACGTTCTGATCTAACAGAAGACGATGGCACACCTACATTTTATAGCAACACTTTGATGAAAAGAGCTTCATGGTGTCCGCACAAATGAGGCACTGATCACTGCCTTGAAAGAAAGCATCGAAATAATTTCTGTACTGGAGCTATGCAATATAATGCAGCACACAAGCGTGGCCTTGGCTGCGGACAATGCAGATGGATTTGAGTTAAAGGAACGTAGCCATTCTCAAAGAAATCGCTGCAGTTCAAGAATAAAGTGAAGTCGAAGGAGAAACCTAAAGTGACAGAAAACCCAGTCACTAGTCAGCCACATTCGGCAGCCACGCTGTGGGCACTACTTTCGAAGCATTGGGCGCCTTCTGTGCTTAGCAACGCCTCGTTGCGAAGACAGTCGGTCTAGTCATTCAGTCAGGTGCATTGCCTTGTTGATACTGTTCGTATATAGCCTGCACTCGCAGCAAGATTCATTTAAGGTTGTCCTCCAGAAGGTGGCCCACACCGTCTTCGAGAGCAGTGCAATCTTTGCTTTACAAGCACGGTGTTTTGTGCCTCAGTGAAACGCGCAGACTCTTACGTAATGCACGCGTAGCTAGTTTAAATACATGGTATGTGACATTGAGAGTGCTACGGTTCCCAGCAAAATTGTGAGACTAGCATGTTGACGCAGCGGCTACCAAATGAAAGAGCAAGAAGATCAACTCGACAGAAAGCCACAATACCTTACCAAACCAGTTGCATACAACCAAATCATGGCATGATTTCGC